>NW_025379241.1:0-10808 GCF_016433145.1 Gracilinanus agilis
TCTCCTCTCTCTCTCTCTCTCTCTCTCTCTCTCTCTCTCTCTCTCTCTCTCTCTCTCTCTCTCTCTCTCTCTCTCTCTCTTTCTGTTTCACCCTGTCTCTGTGTCTGTGTCTTTCTATCTTTGTCTCCTCTGTGTCTCCCTCCCTCTCGGTCTGTCTGTCTCTCTCATTTATTACTAGTCACATTTGTTTAGAAGCAATCTTTATTTTCATAGCATTCATCTGCTCCTGCAGTAGAGCCTCCCTCCCCCTTCCGAAGTTATAATTCTTTGTTTGTGACACATCCTGATTGTTTGCTGTGTAAATGATTATGATGTTGCAAACAGGATTATGACTGGAGCTGGGGAATAACCAGCAGGAGCAGATGAACTCTGAGGAAATAATGATCCTCCTTTTTTCATGCAAATGCCTTTTATAGTTAAGGAAAAGAGAAAACAGGCAAAGTTGGCCAAGAGGTACCAGCCTGAAAACTTGAACAGATTCCTACGTTGACAAGTGGAATTTTTCCCGTCCTTGAAATGTCCACAAGCTCTATTAAAAAATGTTTTATTAAGCACCTCATATGTAGAAGGCACTGGGCTACCAGAACAAAAATAAATGAATGGCCTCTTCCTTTTCTCAAAGAGCTTAAATTTCATCCACTATGTAAAATAGCTAAATCATCACTGTCGGCAACATGAGTGGGCCATCTTATTCCCTTCTACAAGAAGAACTATGTGACAATATCTGTTTTTATTTCAGTCTGACCATGTTCTATGATGCATATAGCCGCCATATTCAAGATGAAAATAATGATATAGAACTGAAACTAAGTTCTGTGGAAAACATTAACATATTTCAGTATAATTAGTTTCCTCTTTTTTTAGTTTCGGTGTGTTTTGTGTATTTCAAAATAAGATTCTTCTGAGATGGGTTCCTACTGGTTACATCAAACTATAATGGGGATTTCTAAGAGCACAAATAAGTTTAAGAGCCTCTTATACAGAAGTCCAATATTACTTAATATTTCTTGAAAATGTTTTTCTTTTTTGAGAAATGACATTGAGAAATGTCCTATATTTTTGCTATTAAAGAAATCTTACCTATTTTCCCAGCATTTTTTTAGCCTATATATCTTAAGGTACATTTGGGGGCATTTTATTTCATCTTTTTTGTTCTAAACAATTTCTATATATTTTGGTTGAGAAGAATTGGTTTTTGTTTGTTTAGTTTGGTTTGGGACAATGGCCCTGAAGGTCATCATGTCCTGACTCCTCCTTTCCTGCCTGGGGAAAAAAATGAAATAAAAAAGACTAATAATGTAATAGTAAAGCCAAGTTAAATGCTTGTTAACTTGACTTAATAATAGCTAGCGTTTATCTACCACATTAATCCAAGTGGAATCCTGAAGAATTGGACCTGACTGAAATGACTGAACAACAACAAGAATTGATTGGATAACACTGGATTTTTTTTTCCATCATTGACATCATAGTCTACCTGTTCTCTTCACTGGCACACACGTTGATATCTAGAGCTAATTCAGGTGTGATCTCATGCACACTCCCCTTCCTAATTAATGTTTACCTTCTTCCCATTCTTCTCAATAACACTCTTTCCTAGGAAGAATATGCCCGTTTGTCCACTGTATGTTGGGTACTTGGACCTTTTTCTCCTTAACCCTGATCAGAAAAGAGCAACCAAGAATATGGGATCTAGAATATTGGTTTTCTTTATGATGTAGTATTATTTGGAATGTGAAAAGAATGAATCAATAGAAGAAAAAAGTGCCTAGTTATTTTCATATCATTTCCCCTATTAGAATGTGAACTTTTTGAGACCAGCAACTCTTTTTCTGCCTCTTCTTGTATTCTTGGTGTTTAGCATAGTTCTTGGCTTGAGTAGAGGCGTAACAGGTGTTTGTTAACTAGGAAAAAGAACACACTTAAGTGATTATTATGTGCCAGGCACTATGTTAAGTGCTTGGGATACAAATAGAGCATGTAGGACAACGTCGAGGATTTTAGAGTTCAATAGGGAAAGGCAACAGTTATAAGGAAGCAAGATTTAGAATAAAGGGTGAAGTGGGGCAATGGAGAGTGCTTGGCATGACTTGAAGATGGCTATAAAGTGGTGGGTGTGATAGACTGGGAAAACTAAGGAAAAAAAAAACTCTTGGATCAGGGCTCAGGAGCCCAGGACCACACCGTTAAAGTTTAAAAAGGTCAAAGAAGGGAGATGTTGCTAATGTCAAAATGACTGGTCTATATGTAAATTGTGAATCTTTTCAGCCTGAAAGAATTCCCTTTTGTTAAATACACATTGACTTAATCATTATTCAGGTTTTATACCTTTCCAATTGGACTCCTTGAAAGGCATTCCATAAATTATGAAATCCAATTTTTGTCTTTAAACTCTAGTCTTTGGGGCTGAAGTTGAACAATATTCTTTTTTTTCCCTTTATAAAATTTTTAAATTTATTGTTCTTCCCTTAATTGCTAACTATAGCATTTCTAGAATAATTTTGAACAATAATGGTGATAATTGACATCTTTGCTTTACCCCTGATCTCCTTGACAGATAATTATTATTTGCTTCTGGTTTTATTTTTATTTTTATTTTTTTTAAGAAGGCGAGCAATATTCTATGCCTTCTTTTGTTTGTTGCTCTTATCCCTCCAAAGCACCATGATACACAGACACACATGCACATCTACACAGTAAAAGAATATAATTACAGTATAATTATTTCAAAAGAATCAAATATTATTAGAATATTTTAAAGCGTGCAATGCATCACGCTACTAAGATGACTATTAAGATAGTAAAAAAAAAAAAAAAAGGATTTCTTGCTTTAGTGGGATAGCTTGCACATGAACTCCCTTATAGCACTCGGGCCAGAGTGCCCAAGAACAAGACTTTAGAGGGAGCTGAATATGCATAGAGTGGAATGAGGGAAGGAGTTCCTGGGGTGAGAAGGAGTCACAGTTCTAAGCATGTATTCTGACTAGTCCCTTCAAGTAGCCATTTTTCCTTTGATTATTGTGAATTTGCCTTCTGACCTCTGGACCAATCCCTAGTAATTAAAAGTGAGTGGGACTGAATTGGTGATTTTATTAAGGTTGAGAAATCCTTGGTGAGGGACTTCTGTCTACTAAATCAGGTCAATAACTTCTCTAAAACAGTCTAAAGGGAATTGCCTAGACTAGAACTGTCAGACCCAAATATGGCCACAAAACCTATCATAAGACTTTCTAGTGAGAATATATCGACTTAGAAAACCACATAGTAACATTATCAATGTTTCTTTGTATCTTGTATTATTTCATTAAATATTTTTCAACTACATTTTAATCTTGTTAAATCTAATTTAATCTAACATTAATATTACTATTAACAGCCCCACTGGAAAGGGTGATGGGCCAGGTGTTTGACACCAATATGTGCCCAGGTTCATGGAGCTCATCTGTGCCCCAGGTGGGCATTAAACCCAGGCTTTCTTGACTTCAGCTGGCTCTTTAGATTAAATGATAGACACTAAATTTCATGCCATTTTCAGAATAGCCATTGCTGAAAACTAATACAGGGAAGTCTCCAAATAATCTTTTTCCAGGTGTGGAATAGGAGTGAGACCACATTTCGATAAGTATTTTCAGAGCCAATCCTCTGAGATGGAGTCTTAGATACATAATTCCATATAAGTTCTAATCTCCTTTGAGGCAATTCCATTCCTGCAGTATGATAAAGAAATTCCAGGGTCCTTTCAAGAATGACATTAGCAATCGAGAATGTGCGATCCGATCCGCTTCTCTAGGTTGCTATTTGATTGTGGGCTGTACTTGTAAGCAGGCGTCAAGCCCCAACTTGGAGCACCCCTGAAAAACAACATAGCAGATGATTATTATGGCGGTTCAAACCCGTACCACTCATTTCCCCCTCCCCCTTTATTGATTCTTGGAATGTTCCCATTTTATTCTTTTATGGAAGAGAAACAAAATCAGAACCAGATGCTTGTGATTAAAATAAGAGATAATGATAATAGAATAGAATTTTGTGCCGAGATATGTCTCCTGCTACCAGATAAATGCCAAGGTGAAAACGAACCATTTATCCCCAAATAAACATTATCTTGGGGTTGAATAGTTTATTTTCAAAGTGTGAAACAATTATACTGTGACTGACAAAGATTTAGGTTTATTACAACAAATCATTTTAAAGAACATTGAGATATTAATGGAACAGATTTCATTGCAGTTAGGGAAGAATTAAAAATAAAGCAAATCAGAAGGTGAAATATTTGTTTCAATGTGCTTATTTAGAAATGGATTTCACAAATGATGATTTTCTTATTCACTGAGGTGTGACGTGTACTTTAGTAACCTTAACTGGATTTGCTTGGTCTGAAAATAAATAGGGTCCGTTTTCCATCCTCTTTTCCCATCCTCCCCTCCCAATCCCTTCCCTTTTTATATTTTCAGCTCAGGAAAGGAGATCTTTAAATGCCCCCTGCTTTCAATTGGTTGAAGAGAATTTATGTTGATTTATTCTACTCTGGTAATAAGAGAAACACAATCTCCCAGTGAGAAAACATTTCCCGCAGCCCTACCTCCAGCCCCCTTTAATTTTCTATTTATCCCACATTGAGAATCTGATGGAACAGAGCATTTGGAGAAAATAGTCTGGGAAACATTGTCCTTCCCAGCTTTTGAGGTACAGTCAGAGGGGGAACATAATGAGCAACGTTTAGACAAGGGAGGGAATCCTCTACCTGCAAACTCTGCCTTGCTTCCCCCCAAAGACCAAGATATTCACTAAAAGAACCTTTTTACAGATAACTAAGCTTTGAAATCGCTCAGTGACTCCCATATTATTTAAAAATTGGGAAAGCAGCCCCATGGGTTTGTAGAACCGAATATCCTCCATGGAGCACTGAGAATTGGACCTGATATGTTTTCATACTCTGCCTATTGACAGAAGTCAGAGTCCTAAGAAACAGTTTTTGGCATAATGGAAGGGACATTGGAAATTGAAGGAGCTTTCAGCTCCTACCTCAAACACATGCTAACTATGTGATCCTCAGCAAGTCACTCATCCTTCCCAGGCCTCAGTTTACTCATCTGCACAATGAGAAGATTGGCCCTTATGACCTCTGAGATCTGTTCTAGATTTTTGTTCTGTGGCATCATTTCCTCTTTTTTGTGAAAACTAATGGGACACTGGGCTTCTCCATTCCTGCTAGGCTACATCATTTCCTCGGCACACGTGATTTCGATAGCATATTTTTATTAACAGAATGTTACATAAAGAGTTTTTTCATTGTGATGTATCAGGGTAATTTAATATAAGTAACCTACATTTTAATTCTGAAAAGTGGACAAACGATGACTCAGAGGTAGTATAGACCAGTTTGGGATCATAAATTGGATTCATTGCTTACTACCTGTATAAATTTGAGGCTATAACCTCAAATTAGTGGACTGATTTAACTTCTTCATCAATAAAATAAGAGATTTGGACTAGATGATCTTGAGGGTCTAGACCCCATAAATCTATGGACATTTTTTGTCTAGAACAAATTTGTTTTTAGCCTTGCTGTTTCGATGCACCCGTCTGTACACATATGTGAATGTACACATGTGCTCCAGTCTGTTTCTCATTGTGGATAAGAGCAGTGCAGAAAGACCAGATTCTTGGAATAAAAGGGTGATTCTTCTGTCCTTGGTTCATTATCCAGGGTAGCATTTAACTTTGTGGGTTTCTCAGAAATGAAAAAAGATGCTCCTATAAAGTACCTCATAGAGAAGACAGCAAATAAATATTGATGGATTTGTTGTTCAGTTATCTCAGTGGTGACCAATTCTTTGTGACACAATTTGGGAATTTCTTGGCAAAGATACTGGAGTGAATCAGCATTTCCTTCTATAGCTCAGTTTTCAGATGAAGAAACTGAGGCAAACGGGATTAAATGACTTGCCCAGGGACACACAACTAGTAAGTATCTGAGACTGGATGTGAACTCAGGCCCCACTGACTCAAGGCTTGTTACTCTATAACACCACGCCACCTACCAAATCCAACAACCCCGAAATAGGTGCTATTTTTGAGTGTTCTGGGGCTGTTTTTGGTCTGGGTTTTTTATTTCAGACCTGTACAGAGAATTCCCAGTGTGACATCTTATAGGTAACATAGAACTGCCTGGGGCATAAAATGATTAAGTGACTTGCCCAGGGTCATTCAGCTCTTGTGTCTGAGAAGTAAATGTTGGTTTGTCACCATTCTAAGGCATTGCATTTGTTAATAGAAGCAAACAGGGTTTTTATAAAAGTCTAACTACAATTGCAATATAGCTTAAAACTTCTCTAAGACTTCTTTTTGAGCAGCTTACCTCTGATTTGATTTGTATTATTAATGAAATGGGTAAACTCTCTCCATCAGTGCAGATGGGCATCCATCTACTCTGCAATTTACATCCTTGGACCAGTTTGACCAGTGATCTGAACCTAAGACTTCCTGATGCTGAGACCCACCGCCTTCCTTTCACTATGCCATTCTGTAGAGGATGCACGTATAAACTACAATTATTGGATAAGATATTTGTTTTAATAATTTCTAAACAAATTCCAATAATCAATATAGTATTGTATGAGGAGTTTGGCAAAGATAAAAAAAAATTTAACATCAGTAATCCTCTTCTTCATTGAATACTGGGGACAGGTTTGGCAGCTCAGCAGTCCCTGAAAATCCCAAATGAGAGTTTGAACCTCCAAAGGTCAAGGTCACACATCTGCATTTTACCTACAGACAGGGTTGTCCAAGCTCCCAGGATGTTGTCTGGTCTCCCTGCAGAGAGATCTTAAAGAACTTCTTACACGATTATCCCCCACGGAAAGTGTGTGCAGAAATGAGGAAGGGGAAGGTGAGAAGCAGGGGCTTCCTTCACCACACAATGAAGAATCAAGAGAATTGAAGCATTAGAGCCAGGAATGCTGGGTAGAAATGGCTCAGCAGAGCTCACAAGGGCTTAGGACATACTAACTCTTAGTAAAGTATCCTATTAACTCCTCCATGTTTGGGGAAATATTTTTCAGGGTGTTTCATGGAAATAAGCAATTTTTTCCCAAGTAATCACTGCATTATTTTATCATATGTAGCTTGAAGAGCACTAGTAAAAGATTTATTTATTCCAAGATTCATTCATTCTGTTTTATTCAGAAAGCTAAGGGCATTTCGTAATTGTCTCATCTCAAAGAAAATAGTATGAATATTCATAGGATGTATGTGCAATGGATTATGTTTTTAATATTACGAATAAATGGATCACACGGTATCATATATCTCAATCCTACAAATAGACTGAGATTATCAATAGCTGTATTTTGTTTTTTGTTGTTGTTGTTCAAGATATTTTTTTTTATTTTCCCACTTTTATATATTAACAATTTTCATCATATGTAATCTGAAGTCATAAGATCCAAATTGTCTACCTCCTTCCCTTCCCTTTCCCCTCTAGGAGATGGTGAGTCATTTGGTCTAGGTTATACATATGTTATCATGCAAAACAGACTTCCATATTGGTCATTGTTTTAAGAGAATATTCACATAAAACTAAAACTCCCAAAGGAAACATTAAAAAAACTAATGTAAAAAAATTGCATGCTTTGATCTGCATTCCAGTTCTTTCTCTGGATGTAGAGAGTATTCTTTATCCTAAGCCTTCAGAAGTATCCTGGATCATTGTATTTCTGAGAGGACCCAAATCTCTCACAGTTGATCACTGTACAATATTGCTGTTACTGTGTACAATGTTCTTCTGGTTCTGCTTATTTTGCTCTAATCTCTGTATTTTCTCAGCAGAACTATCTTACCCAGAAATTCTGGACCATTCACATGATGCCCTTTCTTCTTGTTATCAACTATCAAACACATTGCTAAACTTTCACTCTTCTCCCAGCCTCAGTTTCCTGATCTGTAAAATGGGAATAATAAAAGAATCTTAACTGATTGTTGTGAGAATCAAATAAGGTAACATCTGTAAAACTCTTGCAAACTTTGAAATGGTTTCTAAGTACTATGTATTATTAATGTCTGTTAGTGGAAACAAAACTGGATTGAGTCGAAGGGCATGGGATCAAATTACAGCTATACTAACTAGCTGTGTGACCTTTGCCAAATTATTTGTCTTCTTTTGATCTCTATTTCCTGATCTGTAGAAATGAAAGTTCTGGGAACTAGACAGATCCACGAACAAAGAATTCCATGTGATGGCTTTTATAAATTCTAGAGTCAAATATCTGTTTTCTGTAGTAATGAAGGAGAATAAAGGAAGTACTGAAAAAGGTAGCTTGAAGAGATTGATCTATCTTTGTGTACCTATTGTGTACTCTCCCCTATTCACATTTTCCAGTGCCCCTTTCCACGCTTGCTTTCCTTCATAGAATGTAAGTTCCTTAAGGTCAAGTGTTCCTGTTTGTTTTTATTGGTTTCCTCAGAGCCTAGCACAGAGCAATCACTTAACATATCTCTATCTCTCAGGGGTAGCTAAGTGACTCAGTGGATTGAGAGCCAAGCCTGGAAACTAACATTCCTAGGTCCAAATCTTGGTCTCAGACACTTCCTTAGCTGTGTGATCCTAGGCAAGTCACTTAACCCCCATTGCTTATTTCTTAACACTCTTTTGTCTTGGAACCATATTTTGTAAGGTATGACAGTGGAGCATATTCTTTGGAAGATTTACCAATAAATTAAATGAAAGCCAAGAGGTAGAGAGACAGACAGAAAGACAGATAGAGACAGAGAGAGATAAAAGGAGAAGGGAGAAAAGGAGGGAAGGGCTGAAGGGGAGGGTGGGGAGAGGGAGGGAGAAACAGAGTAAGGCTCTGTCTTGAGTATTGGTTCTAAGATGGAAGGTAAGGGCTTAAAATATATACTTAATCATCTTTCTGTATCTACCATCTATTCATATATCCATCTATCTCTCTATCTATCTATCTATAGATCCATCCATCTACTTATCTATCTATCTATCTATCTACCTATCTATAGCTCTAACCACCGATATACCTACTTACTTACCTTTTATCTTTCATTCTACTTTTTATTATTTATCTATAATGTATTTACCTACTCTCTCTGCCCTTTCCTCCCTCTCTCTTTTTCTCCCTTCCCACTTTCCCTGGTTCCCTCTGTCCATGTAGGACCATAAGAAGGGACATTTAAGGGCAAACAGGACAATCCATTTGAAAAACGAGGAATATGAGAGAAGTTAAGTAATACCCTATTTCCTAAGATCATGGATTTTAAGCAGGAAGAATCCACTGATCCCCAGGGAAGCACAGAAGTTTAGATTCTCAGATACTGCCTAATCCAACCTTACTTTTTTTTGAACCCTTAATCCCTGTCTTAGAATCTATATTAAGTGTTGATTCCAAGGCAGAAGAGTGGTAAGGGCAAGGCAATTGCAGCTAAGGGAATTACCCAGGTTCACATAGCTAGGAAGTGTCTGAGGTCAGGTTTGAAGCTTGGATCTCCCATGTCTATGCCTGAACCAATTAAGTGCCCCCATCCTCTCTTTTTACAAATGGGAAATCCAAGGACCAAAGAAAATTTGCTGAAGGTCCCACAAGTAGAAAGAGACAGGAATGAGATCTGCACTGGGGTTCTCTGGCTCCAGAAACAATGCTCTTTCCTGTTGTTTCTCTTAAGGTCCCTGCTACAGGGCAGAAGCATGTTCGGGAAGGTTCACTTCACCCTCCTGTCAGTTCTTCAATAGCTTCAACCTGAATTGCTTTACGTTTGGGTGTTCTTCTTTGCCCTGAACAACTCAGGGTCTGAGAAGCAGTGAAATGGTCAAAATGCCAAGAGCCAGATGAAGAAAGAGAAGCCATTGACCCGGATAATTTGCAAACTGGAAAATCAGTTACCGAGAAATGGAGTGCTGGCTTCATGTAACACAGCTTAGATGCCATTTGATTCTTAGCAGCACTGGAAACCAGGCAGGAGTTTTCTGCAAATAAAAAGACCTCAGTGTTAGCTCGAGGACACTAAAGGACAGTTTCTCAAAACCTGATCATCTCTAGCAGGTAAGAATGTCTAGTCCCGAGTTAGTAAAGATGTGGCACAGGTGCCACAGTGTATGGGAGGGGGCTATTTTGTTCCCCCAGTCCATGGGGGCCTGAGGACATTTTTTGCATGCCCCACCTCTCTACCCCACAGCCCAATGTGAACACTTTCTCCCTCCACTTATCGGAGTAATATGGGGGCTCGCAGGCACCTTGAAGGTGCAGTTGGGGCACACAATCTCTAAAAGGTTCACCAATGCTGCTCTAGTCTATTCTTGGCAGGGCTATACTATGACTTGGACACATTTTTTATTTTTTTAAAATTATATATTTTTTAAAATTTTGAATATTTCCCCACAGTTACATGTTTCTTGTTCTTTCCCTCTCCCCAAACCCCCCTAACTCCCCTTAGCCAACACACAATTCTACTGAGTTATACATTTATCATTGAACAATACCTAATTCCATATTATTGATAGTTGGACTAAAGTTATCGTTTAGTGTCTACATCCCCAATAATATCCCCATCAGCCCATGTGTTCAAGCAGTTGTTTTTCCTCTGTGTTTTTCCTCCCACAGTTCTTTGGAGACACTTTTTACTGACTCATCTGAAGACTATATCTAAACTATCTTTGAGAATAATTTAGTTTTTTAGAGTGAATGTTCCACAGTGAACAAATATGAGGCAAGTACTGTGGTCACAAGCTCTAGTCCTACAAAACCAAGCATGAGGTGATGGCATAGTGAGTGAATATATATATATATATATATATA
>NW_025379242.1:0-6691 GCF_016433145.1 Gracilinanus agilis
GAGAGAGAGAGAGAGAGAGAGAGAGAGAGAGAGAGAGAGAGGGAGAGGGAGAGAGAGAGAGAGAAAGAGATAGATGAAATTACAGGACTTATCTATACACACAAGGATGCAAACATGGGGATGAAGGGAAAGGGATGCTGGGAGATGAAGTCCAAGGGTACACCATTTTCTAACTATACAAAGTGAACCCAGGATCTTCTGTCTCCTGGCCTGGCTCTCTATCTCCTGAACTACCTAACTATCCTTCTGAGCATGATTTTTACTAACCAGAGTGGTACACTGAAAATAAAATTGGTTTTGGCCTTGAGGATCTGGGTTCAAATTCCACCTCTACAACTTACTATATGTGGAATTTGGGACACGTAATTTAATCTCTATTGGACTCAGATTCCTCATCTATAAAATGGGAATTGGTTGGACTCAATTGTTTCTGAGCACCCATTGGGCTCTATGACACAATAATCCTATGAATCCTATGACCCTACAGAGATACATTGATAGCCTAACATTATCATTCCCTTCCAAAATACAAACATTTTTGGCTAAGGGAGGAGGGTGGGAGGAGGGAAGGGAAAGAACATGAAGCATATAACCAAGGGAAAATATTCAAAATTAGTTAAATAAAAAATTTTAAGACTAAAAATAAAATAAAATCTCCCCTTCTAAAAAAATACATTGTTCAAACCACTTGTTCAATGGTCTGAGGAATTTTGTATATAAAAATTAGGAGACTTGTGACTTGGGCCAGAACCATTTTTATCTGAACTCCATTGAATATAAGACAAGAATGGAAAAAAAAACAAAACTTGCCATTTTGTAGAGCATTTTCAAGGGCACAAAACACTTTATATCTATTGTCGCATTTGAACCTTACAACAGTGAAGAAGGTAGCATGTTTATTATTTCCATACCAATTTTGTAAATGGGGAAACTGAGGCTCAGAGAAGTGAAATGATTGACCCTGTGTTCCACAGGGATCTGAACTCCATGATAACAAGGCCATGGATCTCTTCATTATATCACAGTGCTTGCTTCTTATCACTGGTGGAGGGGTGAAGGTAAGATAGGGAGACATGACTAATAAATGACTATAGAATGAAATAATAAAAGGAATAATACTAGCTCATTTCTTTAAGCTTTTTCTGTCAGCCAAGAACTCTCCCCACCAAGAGAGTGGGAAAAAAAAAAACATTCATTGGTTCTAGAGTAAAAAAAAATTCATCCTTAAATCCTCATTTTGAGGCACATTACATGTGTGGTCTTGGGTAAGTTACTGTACACTCTGGGGCTCAGTTTCTGGGTTACATGGCCTCTGAGGTCCTTTCTAGCTTTAGACCTGTGAGCCTAGGACTTTAGGTCCAGTGACATAAGAAGCACAATACTAGATCTCCCAATTTTTGATATGGAGGCACTGAAGGTCGGTGCTGAATGGGGAGTCTGAAGAATCAAGCTCAAATACTGACTTTCCTGTCTGGGCCTCAGTTTCTTCCTTTGTGTAATGAAAGTATTGGACTTAGATGGCCTTCAAGGTCTCTTCTAGCATCCTGGACTCCCCTACCTAGCATAGCACACAGCTTGTCCAAGAGCAGGAGCTCCAACCCAGCTTCCCTAGTTCAGTGTCTGATCCTTGCTCCTCTGGTCCTACCCTAACTCGTGAAGGTAGGTGACATCTTGGATGTAATTGCACCTCACACTCTAGTGACCTGATGGGTATACTCACCTTTGTCCTTTCTTCCATTCTCTTCTACAGAAGAGGCATGGCCTCCCTCTGCCTTGTCTCTTATGGCTAACCCAGATCTCTCACTGTGGAGGAAGGGTGGACTATCAGAGGATGAGAAGTCAGAGCTATAATTGATTCAGGGAGGACACAAAGAAATGCATGCTCTGACGTATATATATATGTACATATATATGTATATGTACATATATTTATATTTATATATACACATACACAGGTTCATGTATACAGATAAAAGGTATGTTAATAAATTACACATTTCTCTAGATCTTGGAGAACAGGACAGCAAAGGGGACTGATTCCCTGGGATGAGGGTTGGAGAAGGCCCTTTTGTTCCATTTACCACTTTTGGCTCAGCCCAGCTGACTTTTATCTACTATGAGAGAAGCTGCGTCTACACCAGGGGTTCCCAAACTTTTTTGGCCTACCATCCCCTTTCCAGAAAAAATACTACTTAGCATCCTGGAAATTAATTTTTTAAAATCTTAATAGCAATTAATAGGAAAGATAAATGCACCTGTGGCCATCACCCCTTTCCTGGATCACTGCAGTACCCACCAGGGGGTGGTGGCGACCACTTTGGGAATCACTGGTCTACACCTTCCTTTCAGGGATAAGGGTCTAAGCCCCTTGAGGGCAGGCCCTAACTTGCTTTTGATTTTATATCTAGGAAGAGAAGATAGGCCATTTGGAGAGAGTGAGGGTGAAGGGAGGCAGGGAGATGGAAAACTCTTTTGATATTAGGAGATGGGAAGGAAGGCCTTTAGCATGTTGGGACCCTCTGGTGGCCTAGGGAAAAGAGCCTTGGCTCTGGAGTCAGAAGGCCTGGATTCAAATTCTGCTTATCATGTTTATTACCTGCGAAAACAGCAGCCTCCCTTTCTCTCTTCTGATTTTCCAGGGTTTGCTATCATGCCTCAGCTGCTGTCTCATCATGGAATGTCTCTCAGTTCCTAGGGTCTTTTTATTCTGGAACATCCCTTTCCTAAATTGACCTCTTCTACCATTGGTGAGCTTTTCCAGGAGCCTCCATTGGGAGGGTGAAGAGAGTTCAGTCTGGCGAACTATCATTTCCTTCCCCTTTCTGCTTTTGACTTTCTGGATTTTGACACTATACTGCTTCATAAATGAATACCTACCCGCCCACTTTATCAGCTATGTGGCCCAGTGGATGGCGTGGTGGGCCTGTAGTTAAGAAGACTCATCTCCCTGAGTTCAGATCTGGCCTCAGACACTTGCTAGCTGTGTGACTCTGGGCAAGTCACTTAAGCTCACTTGTCTCAGTTTATTCATCTGTAAAACGAACTGGAGAAGAAAATGGCAAACCACTCCAGTATCTCTGCCAAGAAAACCCCAAACAGGGTCATGGAGAGTCAGTCATGACCAAACAACAAACACTATCTATCTCTTTGTGTATTGTTTTCCTTCCAATGTTACGATCCTTGAGGCCAGGTACCATCTTTTAAAATTTTGTCCTTATTTGTATCCTCAGCACTTGTCACAGAGCTTAATAGATGTTTATCATTTTGTCACAATTTCTGTAAAGTTGTGTCATCTGAGATAAGTAGACTGGAGGGATTATAAGTCAAATCATTCCAAATGGACGAGATCCAAGATTCACTTGAATAACCCCAGCATCAAGCACAGTGCCTGACCCACAATAGTTGTTGCTTAATAAGTGTTTGTTGCATAGATTTGACTTTGTTCAGATTCAACAGAGTACTTGGTTTAATTGTCATCTGGAAGAAATGGCTCATTCTCCTTCTACCAGTGAAGATGACCAACTCTTGCGCCATTTGTAGTCATTGAAAGCTCCCTGGGCCTCTAAGAGTCTTTGACTGTTGATAGAACCATAGAATTAACAACAAAGTGAACTCAAAGATCACTGAGCTCAGCTGCCTCATTTTACTAAGGAAGAACTCAAGACAGAGGAGTGAATGATCTACCCATTATTGCCCAACTATTAGGCTACAGAACCAGAATTTGAACCCAGTGCTTCTGACTCAAAATCCAACAGGCTTTCTATTGCCCTAAGCCATCTCACCAAACAAAATGTGATTTGTCTAGAACCACACAACTGGAGGCAACACTTGGACAAGTGCAAGCTCCTTGAGGACAAGGACTGTCGTTTGCTTCTCTTTCTACCCTAGCATTTAGCACAGTTCATGGCACATTATTAGTAGGACCTATTAAGGTCCTTAATAAATATCTATTCAATGAATGAATGAATGAATGAATGAATTATCACTAGTCTTATTGATTTCAAGCAGAGCCTCTATCCACACACAATACCTCAGCAGTTTCTCTTACATCCTCATACCTCTCGATTCCAAAGCAATATCTGGATAGAGCTTTGCACACAGTAGGTGCTTAATAATGTTTCTGAAATGATCTTCCTCATCTGCAAGGATCCTCCCTTTCCTGGCACAGGTTGCTGTGTTCTTAGGCCTTCTCACTCTCTTTGATGATTTTCTGTGTCAAAATTTCCATAGTTTCTCCCAAAGAGGATACTTCCACCATGGTAGAAGCCTTCCTCTGGTTGTTTTAATATTAGATGAACACTAGGCTATCTAGCACCAGGACTGCTCATCTGTTACCCCTTTTCCTCTTGCATTGACTTTTGTCTGCCTCTTCTTCTGGTCCTACGTGGTTGTGCTTATGTCTCTTCTCATGCACCAGTGATCAGTGAAAAGAGGCCATGTGATGAGGTAGAAAGAGCCCTAGGATTTTGTGGTGTGACATTCAGAGCTTGTTTGTGCAAATTTCTGCTCATATAACCTTCATCAAATGCCTTAATCTTACCCCTTTGGAATGTAATCTCTTTAAGGTCTTTCTGGGTATTCCCAGGACCTAGCTTTGGTTCAGTCCTCTCAGACATGTTCAATTCTTGATGACCCCATTTTGATGTTTTCTTGGCAGATACTTTCCATTTCCTTCTCCATCTCATTTTACAGATGAAGTAACTGAGGCAAAAAAGAGAAAATGACTAATCCAGGATCACATAGTTAATGAGTGTCTGAGGCCAGATTTGAACTCAGGAAGAGGAATCCCTCTGACTTCAGACCTGGAGCTTTCCTCCCTACACTCCCTAGCTTTCTCTTCTAAGCACTTAACAGATGCTTGTTGACTAACGGATAGCTTCCTAATTTGTAAAATGAAGGACTGGACTCCATGACCACTCAGTTCCCATGCAGCTCTAAATCCTCTGACCTTAATATTGGCCACAGACCATTTATGGCCACTGTGGGTCTCTCCACTGCCCTTCGGTTCATCTATGATGATGATTTATCAGGGACCATAGTTTCCTGTGACTTGCCCTCTATTATTTTTTATGACATAGAGTATCTCTCATCTCAGTATTATGCTCTCTTAATATACTGTTACAGATGATCTGTTTATGGGTCTCCCACCTCCACCCAAACCTGTGACTCCCCAAGGGCATGGATGGGGGCTGTCTAAACTCTGTCTCTCCTTCATTAGTCAGCATGGTTCTGTCCTGAGCAAAGTTGGATCCTCCTCTCAGCCAAAATGATGGGTGGTCATGATAGTTATGAGAAGGAAGGAAGGTAGGAAGGAAGGAAGGAAGGAAGGAGGGAGGGAAGGAAGGAAAAAAAGAAGGAAGGAAGGAAGGAGGGAGGGAAGGAAGGAGGGAGGGAAGGAAGGAAGGAAGGAAATTAGGAAGAAAGGAAAAAGAAAGAAGGAAGGAAGGAAGGAAAGAAGAAAGGAAGGAAGAAGCACTTATTAATCATTTCTTTTGTGTAAAGTGCTATTCTCTGACTTGTTTGTTCTTTGTTTTTTAAGGGGACCAATAACATCATGAAGTCATATCTTGTCTTGTGAGTGGATCAGATGGCAGTGAGGCAGAGTTGCACAAGGTCCTCAGCCTTCCTCTCCCTTCCAGAGTCATTCAAGTCTGGAGACAAGACAAAAGTCAGGACTGGTGATGGCCCAGAATGTGGTCTTTGATGTCTGACCATAGCTCCACAAAGGCTGCTTCAACCTCCATCATGACTTTTGGAACAAATTGTTCTCATTTGTCCTCTCTACTAGAGGAAGTCTTCATATACTGGGGGTAGACACTCCCCTAACTCACTGGCAGGTCTGTGATGCACTGAGTACCTTCAAACTGGTTTAGCCCATCTTTGGAGACAATTTTACTTGAGCTTTGTTGTTGTATGTAGTACAGCTTTTTGGAATTACAGGTGAGAGTTGAATGCCAAGTGGACACCAATGATGGATGAGCAGCCCTGAAAAGGGCTCAGCAAACCCTCGGACCAGAGGTTCTGTTCCTCTTTAAACACCCATACTCCTCTGTTGGTATAGAATGTTCAAAACCTTAATAGGTATGGCCCTTGTATCTGTTACTTACTTGTTTCAGTTGTGTCTGATTCTTCCTGACCCCATTTGGGATTTTCTTGGCAAAATACTAGAGTGGTTTGCCATTTCCTTCTCCAGCTTATTTCACAGATGAAGAAACTGAGGCAAACAGAGCAAAGTGACTTGTCCAGACATACAGTTGGTAATATACTATTAGATTTGGAAAAGACCTAAAAATTCCAAATATATATCTATATCTATATCTATATCTATATATCTATCTATCTATCTATCTATCTATATATATATATATATATATATATATACATTTCTCTAAGAGTGATAAAGTTTTAAATTATATTCAAAATCATAAGTATCCTAAGTACTTCAGATTAATTTTGGTTCTTCAAGTAAGATAGATATTTTAAGTATCTTAGTTTTCACTTTCTTACTATTGATGTAATCCGTTTAACTCCATTGTTTCCCTTAATTATGTTAAAGTATCTTAGGTATTTTAAATATCTTTCATACCAAGAGTATCTTAAGAATTATATTTATGCAAGGAATGTAATTAATTTGATTTCCTTTATTATTTTTTGTATACTAAGTAATATGGATCTCTTATTCTATAGAAAT
>NW_025379243.1:0-4207 GCF_016433145.1 Gracilinanus agilis
GAGAGAGAGAGAGAGAGAGAGAGAGAGAGAGAGAGAGAGAGAGAACAAACTACTGTCCATTGTTGTTATTGAATTATTTCAATTGTGTCTGACTCTTTGTGACCCATTTTGGGTTGGGTTTTTTTTGGCAAAGATACTGGAGTGGTCTGCCATTTCCTTCTCCAGCTCATTTTACAGATGAGGAACTGAGGAAACAAAGTCAAAGTGACTTGCCCAGAGTTACACAACTAGTAAATATTTGAAGCTAGATTTGAACTTGTCGACATGAAATTTGGATGCCTCAGTTTACTCCTGCCCTTTGAGAAACCCCAGTGCTAGGCACACCTGTTTTGGTTTGAACTATGGACTTTAAGACTGTTTGGGGACCCTAGCATGGGTGGGTTTTGTGGACATAGTCCCAGTGTTTAGTGCCTTTTATTTGTTTTAGAAGCGTCTCTTGTTATGTTAAAGTTCTCTCAGAAGTCAGGTTATAGCTGACCTCTTTTTGATACCCCTGAAGTTGGCTTCAAATCCTTTTGTAACCCATTTGTGGTTTGTCTATTCAGACTTGCTGTACCTAATTCCCCAGAAGGTATAAAAGGACCCCCAGGTTCTGTTTCTCTGAGGGATTAGCACAGTGTTTTCTCCCAGGGCGGAGTTGGCATCCGAGCTGGCATTTAGCAGGGTGCCTTCTCCCAGGGACACAGTTCCCAGAGTCTACAGGGTGCAGGCCCTGTGTGGTATTTAGCGCTGGGCTCTGTGTGGTGGCCAGTATTGAGCCTATCCCTATTCCTAATTAAAGAATGGTTTTTCTGACTCATTTGGTAGTTAACAAACTCATGAAGATAAGTATTTCTTATTCCAAGCCTAGTGCACTATCCAAAAATGTTAATACAATACTACATACTAATATGCTTTATAAATAAATAAATTTTCATTACTTGGAATGTGTGTTGAAAAAAAAATTGTGCTAGAGCTGCATAATCAAACAAGTTTAGAGAGCCTTATCCTAATGGATATAGAAACACCCCACTGGGCATAACTGAAATATATAAGAAGTTTTTGGTGGTCTCCTTATTTTTTATGTAGAGGCAGAACAGGTTTGGCATTCTGACTAGAGGGATAGTCTTCAAGAGGGACCCTACCACAGATGGAACAATCACTAACCATTCAAGACTTTTGTCTGAGTAGTCAGTGACTAATTGGCAGATAAAAGAGAAAATGGATCTTCATTGCCTAGAAAAGGACAGCATTGGGGTTGGAGTGGGTGGGGAGGTTGGGGGTCACTAGAAATTGGAGAAAACAGAAACAGTGACTCACTTAGATAAGGAAGTTGCTTAAATTGATTTTTTAAAAAATGAACTGTTGAAAAAGAATAAAGAACTCATTTTTATTTTGAAGAAAATGACTAATTAGCATAAAAACAATGACAGAAATGAAACCAGTCTCTGACACTTACTAACCATGGAACCCTGGATGAGTCCCTTTACCTTAAGGAGCTTTGGAGCATCTCCCTAGGATCTGTCTACTAAATCATAGATGTCTGCATTGGTGTAGAGAATTCTTACTTTGCAATTCCACAAATTAACTGAAATTATAGATTCTTCCTGTTACCTGATAGAGCAGTGATTCCCAAAGTGGATGCCACTGCCCCCTGGTGGGTGCTGCAGTGATCCAGGGGGGCAGTGATGGCCACAGGTGCATTTGGGGGTGGTGAAAAACTGTAAGGGGGTGGTGATAGTATGCGACAGGGGGCGCTGAGTAATATTTTTTCTGGAAAGGGGGCAGTAGGCCAAAAAAATTTGGGAACCACTGTGATAGAGTATAATGCTAAAACAGCAGAAAGAAAAGACTGATGCTGTATCTTCTAATACAAAAATCACCACTTAAGTCAGTTCCAACATGGGTGATTGTAGGTTGGAGGACCAAGGTGAGTTTAATTTATGTAAATAAGGAACTTAGGGCTCTCTAACTGCATCTCTAGAGCTAGTTAAGTAGCCCAGGGGATAGAGTGTTAAGTTTGGACTTAAGATCAGATTTAAAACCAGTGTTAGATGCTTCCCATCTATGTGATGCTGGGTAACTCACTTCACTTCTATTTTCCTTATCTGTGACTTGGGAATAATACCATTTGTAAAGTGCTTTGCAAAGCTTAAACCCCTCTATAAATGTTTACTCTTGGTGTTTGCTTGTTTTAATGATCATTGAATTAATAGGCTTAACAAAATTTATTGGGGCATTACATGGATATATGTCTAGCAGTCACAAGTATACAAAGATATTGCATATATCACCTATAAGGTGCTATAAGGCACAGCAATTGTTCCACACTGAATCTCATTAACTCTCTGGAATTGCAGTCATTTGATCTGCAAGAATCTAATATAAGTCTGAAATATTTGCATAAAATAACGACATGGATAGTTTCATGCACTGGGGGGTCTTGGTACATATTGTGACCAGTATTTTCTTCAGTTGGTTGTCAAGTACCTCCATCTCAACTACCTTGAGAATCTAGCTCTGGAGCTCATCTCCCCCAGCACTGCATCAAATCATCCTATACAATCCTCATTCCCAATTCTGGTTCTCCATCCCATTCTGCCTCTTCCCACATATTTCCATTTCATCCTATGGACAATACCCACTACAGTTTTCACCTAACAACAAATTCTTTTAGGGAACCAGATAATGTAAAATTGGACATAAGAATATAACTTTGGATACAACTGAAAATTTTGGTAACTTCCTCTATTTAGCACTTTTAGTATGTTTTGTAATATAAAAATAAAATAATTCATATGTATTTAGAATTTCAAGGTTTTCAAAGAACTTGTGAGTGTAATTTGATTTCCTATAACTGGGAATTAGATATTAGTTTTGGATCATTATTTCCAATTAGCTCAGCATATAGAAATCAGTCATTTCCAATGTACAAGATTCATTTAGGTGCTTTGCCTTTTTATCAATTGCAATATAAATAATGACTTCACATGGTGAAAAGATATGGGCACCACAATAAATCTTTTTCTTATCTTGACAAGGTTAGGTAAGCTGGGAGCTATGAATAAAGGCTTAGTTTCAGGATCTTTATACCAGGCATAAATGACAGCAGTAGTATTCTTTGCTTCATCTGTAAGGTTCCCTAAATAAAGCCTTAAAAAAGTTTTAAATTTACTTCATCCTAGCTTTAGAAAAGTCTTATCTATACCTTTATTTTTTTATATCACATTGTTTCCCAATGTCCTCAACCATCCCTTGTAATAAAGAAAAACAATCAGGCAAAACTAATCAATACAATAGCAACATCTGCCTGCACCTGATAATATCTAGGATCTACAGTACATCATTGCCCAATCCACTACAGAAAGGAGAGAGGAGATTTTATCGACTCTTCTGGGAAGGGTTAAATTTGGGGGGTAGGAGTTTGAACAAAAGTCAGAAGAGCAGATTCTTAAACACAAAACACTTGGTTTATTATTATGAAAATACAGATAGGAAATAAAAAGGAGGAAAATGAGAGTAATCTTCTAACAGCTTATAGCTATATCTAAGATACCAATCCTAACTAAAATTTTCTAGAAAACCATAAATCTATCTGCCTTTGAGGGCAGTCCCTTCTGCCAGAGCCAGGCTCTGGCGTAATTTTTCTACTCTGACTATCTAATAATTTACCCAGTATCTATCTACCTATCTTCCCAAGATAATAATCAATAAGGCTGCTAAGGCCTTAAATCCATTTCTCAGTCTCCTCACAGTCCCAGAGAGAGGAAGCCACACACTCCTCTCCTCAGGGGACCCAGAGACAAAAAGCCTCTTTCCAACTGCCAGCTGTAACTGACTAACTCTCAGCCACACCCTTCTAACAGTCACCAACTGACAGTTTGCACAGCAAGGGGTCTCTTACTCAGAAATCTTTTTGTTCTCTTTCCTCTTAAATATAAAAAGGGAGAAATTAAGAAAAACTCTCTTAACATCCCCCCTGAGATCCATTAGGAAACCAGACCCCCCCAGTGGATCTTTCAACTAAAACTATCATATACTCTATATCAATGATTCCCAAAGTGGGCGCCACTGCCTCCTGGTGGGGTGCTGCAGCAATCCAGGGGGGCAGTTATGGCCACAGGTGAATCTTTCCTATGAATTGCTATTAAAATAAAAAAAAATAATTTCCAGGGGCTCTAAGTAATATTTTTTTCTGGAAAGGGGGCAGTAGGCCAAAAAAGTTTGG
>NW_025379244.1:0-1272 GCF_016433145.1 Gracilinanus agilis
AGCCCAGGTGACTGGGAGAATACTGGTGCCCTCAACAAGAAATAAAGGAGTAAGGAATAGGGCAAAGGTTTTGGAGGAAAGGAAATGAATTCCGTTTTGGAGCTAAAGCTATGTGCAGGATCTCAAGTTTATGTTGTCTAATAGACAGGTAGAGACACAAGGCTGCAGGTTAAGAGAGAGGTGAGGGCTGGATAAGTAGATCTGAGGTGATCGTGAGATCACCAAGTGAAGCAGTATGGAGGGAGAAGAGAAGAGGGTCCCGGACAGGACCCTGAGGGCTAGCAATGAGGAGGATCCAGCAAAGGAGACAGAGGACGGGAGGGCAGGCGGGGAGGCACGGCAGCGTCCAGAATACCCAAAGAGAAGCCATTAGCAAGGAGAACATGGTCAGCAGTGCCCAAGGCTCCAAGAGAAGTCAAGGAGAAAGAGCACCGAGGAAAAGCCGTGGGATTTGGCCACTAAGAGATCTCTGGTGACTTTGGAGAGAGCAGTTTGGTGGAATGATGAGGATGGAAGGCAGCTTGTGAAGAGCTGACAAGTGAGTGAGAGGAGAGAGAGAGGAGGCTGAGGTTTACCCTCTGCCAGGCTGTGGTTCTCTATTGCTTTTTCTCAGCTCGCTCCCCATTGATCTTTCTCCCCCCACCCCCACCCCACCCAAATCTTCCCTCATAAGAAAGAAAGACATTAAGGAAGAGCAACTGGCAAAGCGGCTGCCTGTGGCGGCGTGTGGCCAGGTGTTCCTGCAGAGAACCACGCAGAGTTGGCATGTAGTGGGAATCAGTGGGTAGTGCATATATGAAACGGGGCATTTCTGAAAGTGTGCAGTGGGGCACATACTAAGGGAGTATGTGCGTCGATAGAGTATGCATGCAGAAGGGCATCCAAGGCGCTCAGCAGACAGAGGCAGGCCTGGCTTCCAGTGTGACCTAGGACCCTTCCTGGCTGGGTGACCCTGGGTAAGTCATTTCCCCCCAATCGCCTCTCCCTTGTTGCTCTTCTGCCTTGGAGCTAGCCAATAGCTAGCCTGGATTCTAAGACAAGAAGCCAACAACAGCCAGACGAAGGGTGAGCATGTGATCAAGGTATGCGAACAGAAGGAGAGCCCCATGAAAAGGACGTGGCGCGGGGATACCCGGGGAGCATATGGAGGGAGGGAGTGGCTCCGGGTGTGCATGCATGGGGGAACCCATTCAGAGAGGGCCTTTGTTCAGAGGGGCACTCAGAGAGAAGGCGCAGGGGCTGGGGAGGGGGGCTAGGCAGAGGCCCACACAG
>NW_025379245.1:0-1602 GCF_016433145.1 Gracilinanus agilis
TAGAAAGACTAGCAGAAACTAGGTATGGCCCAATATCTCACACTGAAAACTAAGGCAAACTCCAAAAGGGTAAATGATTTAACCATATAAAGTGGCATCATAAGCAAATAAGTGAAATACAGACAAAATTAACCATCATATCTATAGCTAGATGAAGAGTCCGTGACCATACAGAGATAGTAAGTTCAAGGGAGGTAAAATGGGCAATTTTGAATTCTTAAAATGAAAGAGGTTTTACACAAACAAAACCAATACAAATAAAATTAGAAGAGAACCAAGAAAATGGGAACAATCTTTGCACTCTTTCTCTGACAAAGGTTTCATTTTTAAGATATATAGAAGACTGACTCAAATGTATAAGAATAAGAGCAATTCTCTAATTGATAAATGGTCAAGGGATAACAGGCAGTTTTTGGAGGAAGAAATTCTAGCTATCAATAGCCATACAAAAATTTTCTATATCACATATAATTAATGAGTCAAATTAAAACAACTCTGAGGTACCATCTCATAGTCATCAGATGGGCAAAGCACAAAAAAAGCAAAATGACAAATGTTAGAGAGGCTACAAGAAAACGGGCACATTAATGTACTATTAATGGAGCTCTGAACTGGTCCAGTCATTCTGGAAAGCAATTTGAAACTATGTTCAAAAAGCTATTACACTGTGCATACCCTCTGAACCAATGATACCACTATTAGATCTATATCCTAAAGAGAAGAAAGAGGAAAAAGATCTCTCTCCCCACACCCCTCTCTCCCTCTCTCCCTCTCTCTCTCTCTCTCTCTCTCTCTCTCTCTGTCATCATTAGGCTTTCAAAAAGAATGAAGAGAATAAATACTTCAAGCCTTCTCGGTCAATCCATTTGGCTACCCACATAGTATTCTCTTATCGTATCATACCCACCTACCTTACCCTCTTGATGGCCTATAAAAAGATCATCCAATTAAAACAAGGGGGACAAATAGCCCACTGTGAGATCTATTAAGAAACCCTGTAAAATGAAAAATTAGATGAACATTTTGGATTGTACTGCCTCCTAATTATCCTTTTAATTATTCATATAAACAAGTAAAATGACCCCTGATAGAGACATAAATGATTTAAGGTAGTATCAAATATTTATAAGATGCAACTGTCTCCTTGCATGCATTGTAACAGATGTACACAAATCTGTTTTCCCATATTCATCATGATGTGTGATTTTATGTATGGAATTTATAACTGACTGAGAGCTGTCATCAGTATTTAAAACCCTCCACAGTCCTTGCCTGGCTTTGTTGACTTTCGCAGTAAAAGGTATATTTCCTCAGCACACTCATTATTATTTTGTCCCTAAAAACGTGTGTATTTTGGAATAATGATAAGTTGTTGCTTGGATGGTTTTAATTATGTTCAGAAATCACTTTATTTTGACCTTTATTTTGCTGCCCACAGATAGAAAGTTCATTGTTTGGGTGTTTTCTTTTCCTCCCAGAAGGTGGCGAAAAACCTTCTTTTGCATATAATAAAAGCCATTTATATGAGCATGTATCCTTCATGGCAGTTTTAGAGCTCCATTTTTTTTTATTGACAAGTGCAAAATTAATCGAACAACTCCA
>NW_025379246.1:0-5915 GCF_016433145.1 Gracilinanus agilis
ATATTATATATTATATCACATATATTATAATAATACTTAATATTATTGCCAGCTATAGCAATGAAACAAGAAAAATGAATTTTTAAAAAAGAAATTGTTGGGGCAGCTGGGTAGCTCAGTGGATTGAGAGTCAGGCCTAGAGACGGGAGGTCCTAGGTTCAAATCTGGCCTCAGACACTTCCCAGCTGTGTGACCCTGGGCAAGTCACTTGACCCCCACTGCCTACCCTTACCACTCTTCCACCTATAAGTCAATACACAGAAGTTAAGGATTTAAAATAAAAAAATAACCAACAAAAAAAAAGAAATTGTTTCTTGACTTTATAAAATCCAGAGTATTATAAGGTATATCTATATGTGTATTTAAAGAGGGGAAATGTCCACTAATTGTATTTAGAAATAAGTTGAATATGCACATAAAAAGACAAGTTCCACTCCCCATCTTTTCCCTGATATTTCTCATTTTGTTATCTTAGTGGATCTGTGATTTCATGAATATAAGTATAACCTTCACTGGTATAATCCTTTTTTTTTTTAACATATACACACCTTTTTAACATGAAAATTTCTTATACATATCTTTCTATAATTCTCCTGTAAAATATCTACTCAATATCTTTAGGTTTTCCTCTATTAACTTTTAAGAAGTAGTAAAAATTTGACTATCAATAAAAGTCATCAAATGTATAAACTATTTTATATTTAGCATTTAATTAAATACAATCAAACAAATTGAGGGGAAACAAAAAAATGTATTTGCCCTCTATCCCATTTTAAGTTTATCTGAAGTTATGCTGATTTTGTCTTTTTTTTATTTTTTTAAAAAATTTTAATAAATGTGTATGCAGTTCTGGTTTTATTGAACTTGTTTCTTGACCGCCTATACATATTTACTTGTATTCCTAATATTTATTTTTTTAAACAGCACCATTATAACAACATCCTATGATTTATCCAATCTCTATCCAATTATTGAATATGTACTATGTTTCCAGGCTATTTATGAATATTTTGAACAGATAATGTTATTTTCCTTTTTTATATAATGTTTAGGGCACGGGGTTCTCGTAATATACTCCTTTGAGTAAGAAAAATCTGATAGTCTGATCAGTTTTATGACCCCTATATTGTCATGACTACAATTTGCATTAGTCTAATGTACCACAAAAACTGGATTTTTATCATTGCTATTAATTATACTCTGTATAAGATTAAGATAAAATTCTTAAAGTTGTCTTCGTTTTCATTTGTCTTGTTAGAGAAATGAGCATTTTTTCATATTTATCAAAACTATATTTTCTTCTTAAAATCTATTTGTTTATTTCTTTGATCATTGATTAATTGGGGAGTATATTATTATTTTAAAATATATGTATATATGGGCATATCAATTTCATATAGATTCTTTGTCATATCCTTATTTGATATATTTACTGAAAATATTGTTTCTAAATAGACTTTTTGAGGGACGAAATCTCTTATCATTGTATCAGTAGTTTCTTCCATTTTTATTTAAAATTTTATCCAATTTAAGAAAAATTTAATATTCTTTTTTTCAAGTTTTGAGTTTTTTTTTTAAATACTTTATCCCTGATTGAATATGGCTCATTATACTTCATGCAATGGATCCAAATCCATTTTTCACCATCTGGCTTTCATATCTTCTCACAGTTAAAGTTGAATGATAATTCTATTACCCTGCACTTTTTAAGCTTGGGTTTAATCAAATACTAACCTATTCAATAAATTGTATTTTTATTTCTGTGGTCTTTATTTTTTTCCACATGGATCTATTTCCCTATTTTCCTCCAGCACCAGACAATAATTAATTCTTTAAAATACATGTTAAAATCTGATATAACAAGTTTTCTTTTTCTGATTTTTAAAAATATTTCTTTTTAGTCTATTTCCCATATGAATTTCCATAGGACTTTTATCTAGTTCTGTTAAGTATCTTAGTAGGAATTTGATAGTTATTATATTGTTTCCAAATTTGAGGCAAATCAATATTTTTTCATTTGTTTAATTGAAGCACAAGCAAACTGTGTCTATCCATCTGTTCAACTTCTCTTTGATTTCTATCAAAACAATTTTGAAGTTATTTAATAGATTTCTTATGCATTCTAATAAGTTAATGTCCAAATGTTTGATGCATTTGATCACCATTGTAAAGAACATTTAATTCATGTTTACTATTGCTAAGATTTCTAAAAAATATGTCATTTAGAAATGGCAAGAGTGGATTCCTGATTTATTCCTGAGTTATACCTGTTTTTAGTGGAAATGCATCAAATTTCTTCATCATATACAATATTAGCTACCTGGTGGCTATGAATATATTCTTAATATATTAAAATATTATTTTCATAGATGTTCATTTATAATATTGATCTATCTTTTTTCAGTTTTGTCTTTGCCAAGTTCGGGTATCAAGACCATATTTACTTTATAGAAGGAACAAGTTAGCTACTATCTTTTTTCTATGTTTAGAAAGTCAGCATAGTTGAAAGTTAATTGTTTTATAAAAGTTTACTAAGATTCACTTGTGACTCCTCTTAGCCAAGTACATTGATGGGAGGCAGTTTTACCAACCTATGTGACTAAGCCTTCTATGGTATATTAAAATTATTTGCTTCTTGACTTCCCAATTTGGGAAGTATACATTTTTAGATAATTTTTTTGAGTCTCAAATTTATTACCTTAGAGTTTTGTCTAAACACCTGATAATTTTCTGGATTTCTTTTGCCCTTATTGGGATCTTTCCTCTCTCATTTCTAATTTTGGTGATTTACATTCTTACTCTTAGATCATTTGACTCTAAAATGGTGTTCTTCTTCTGAGTTAGAATGTACTGCTATATAATATTATTGTCTTTTCCACATGAACAGCTTTTTGTATATTTTAAATGAGTTATAACATTCCTACCAAGATTTTTTATATCCAACAACTTTAACTATTCCTTATATGACATAATTTCAAACTCTTCACCTAGACATCCTCTTCTAGATACATTCCAATTTGTTGACATCTCTTTTAAGTTGAAAATTAAATTCTATAATTTATTGTCTGGAACATGTTAGGAGTGTATCAGTTGCGTGGTTTAGAAATTTTAGAAAACTGGGTTTTCTTTGGTATCTCCTTACTCCATATATGAGGCAGGAATACTTGACCAGTGGAAATAAGTTCTGATTTCACGAGGTGTGTGTTAAAGTTGAAGAAGGATTCTTCCTAAAAGTCATTAAATATACCTTCAGCATTCCCTGCTTTCCCTTCAGACAGAAGAAAAGGGAGCAGAATAATAGGACCCAAGTAAAAAGAAAGATATTTGACCTAATATACTAGCCCTTCCACAAAGTGTTTTTTATTATAATATATTTTCTGCCCTATTGTTGAATATATTCTTCCAATATTGCTCCAGGATATTCCTTTTCCAACTCTAGGTTTAATAAGACATAATTTATTGACAGTCATATGTCTGACTGAAGAAGAAGAGTCCTGTAAATTCATTCATAGAAAGTAAGCCAAGGGACCTCTTTTCAGAAAAATGCTTTTAAATGCATAAAGTAAAATACATAGGGTTATATGGGAAACCAATTATATAAAAAAGTAATCTATAAAAATATTTTTAAAATCAAGCTCATGGACCCTAAGTTAAGAACTCCTATAAAAAATATATATAACCTACAATAGGGGAGAGAATATCTTCACTGATGAAACCACAGATCTCTGAAGTTTTTCAGTTATCAACTTAATATTTTCATTGACCATAAATGAACTATTCTCAGAAAAAAATGGTTGCTACATCTTCCTTAAGCTCTTGAACTATCAAGCTGCATCTGTGTGGGTATGGGCAAATATTGCCCTACGTCACTATTCTTTATGGCTTTCCCCTCTTGGTAACATCCCAGATCTGTCTACTGTATCACATACCAGCCTCACAGCTCCATGAGAAAATTGAACAGATTTGATAACATTTGGGGGCAGAATGGCAATAGAAAAGAAGTTTTATGGGGCCCCAAAACACTTAGTAGTATGAGTGGCTGCCTACATAGTGAGTCAGTTGAACATCAGGAAACTGGCAATAGGGAAACAGAGTCCATGTGGAGACATTTTTTCCATCAATAATGAATGTAATTGCTTTCAGTATTCTGTGTGAGTCATTTCATTTGAATTTTTTAAGTTGATATCCACATTGAACAACATTTTGGAGTTCTCAGTGATAAACAGTCAAATTGATTCCCAACTCGATGTCTCTGTACCAATTATTCTCCCAAATGAAATATTTTCTCTTCTCCTTTCCTCTGACTCTTTTGTGTCAACTCTTTCAAAACCTAAACGCAAATGACTCCCATAAGAAGCCTTTTTTCTCCAGATTAATCTTATTATTTTATCATGTACACTCTAAGTGTTTACATATCCCATTTATGTAATATATTATTTTGTACTTGGTGATATCTGAAAATGAACTTACCTAGCCTATGAGATGGCAGCAGCCAAGGCAATCATAAAGTTCCTGCAGAATTACACAGCGAAAATAAGTACATACTTTCCAGTGGGACCTGAGATGACAGCTCAGGATCAATGTTCTTCATCCACAAACTCTTGAGTACATGGGGGAGAGAAGCAGATTTTTATTTCCTCAGCATCATGATCTCAGTTTCTAAACATGTAGATCTGGAAGGGTTTTATCAAGGATAAATACAAGATCAAAAAATCAGAGACCAAACCTTTTAGAGAGAGAAGGGAATTTCCTGAGGTGTGTGCCTTGTAGGGAAAGAAAAAGATCATTCAGGGCAAATAGGTGGCTCAATGGTTTGAGTTGAAGGACAAGAGATGGGAGGTCCTGGGTTTGAATCTGGACTCAGACATTTCCTGGACAAATCGCTTAACACCGATTGTCTAGCTAGCCCTTACCTCTCTTTTGCCTTGGAACCAATACTTAGGACTTATTCCAAGATGGAAGTAAGAGTTTTAAAAAATCATTCATATAGCCTCTGAATCTGGTATGCAGAGCCAATAAATAGGAAGGAAAAAATCTGGATCTTCCCTAAAGCCTCCCTTCTCCTTATTACAGTGAAATTCAGGTAGATTGAATGGAAAGTGGTCAATATACTTAGCTTCTGGGGAAACACATAGCACAGGATACACTATTGGGCTGAAATCTGTGTAGAATCCTATGGGAAACTAGAGAACAACAGAAATGTCAAAATGTGATCTTTGGCGACCCAAAGTTCAGTTCTTTCTTGAGAGAAACCATTACAACTGCTTTATAACCTTTCTTTACTTGAGCGTTGATCTCTGGGAGTCCTTTGCAAGTTCTACATTTCTTATGGGCTAAAATACAGGCTATTCTGAATCTGAAATGCATTTGTTACCTCCAATACTTGTATGTAGGATTGGCACCTTAATATTTATATTTATGAAAAATTCCATGTGACTGGGTAGCTCAGTGGATTGAGAGTCAGGCCTAGAGACGAGAGGTCCTAGGTTCAAATCCGGCCTCAGACACTTCCCAGCTGTGTGACCCTGGGCAAGTCACTTGACCCCCATTGCCCACCCTTACCACTCTTCCACCTAGGAGCCAATACACAGAAGTTAAAGGTTTAAGAAAAAAAAATTCCATGTGAATGTACATATGCAGATTCCCTTGAGTAACCACTGGGGGTTGTGGGAAAGGATAAACTAAAATAAAAGCTGACCTTTTGGTTCAACTTCCAGTATTTGATCTAGCCTTGATGAGTCCGGAGCTTGGAAAGCCCTAGGCCATGGCCAACATATTGGACTAAATCCATTTCATCTCTGGACTCTAAGCCATTGCTTAGGCTGTTCATCTTTTCCAGAATGTTTTCTCTCCTCACTTCTACATCACAGACTCTCAAGCTTCCTTTAAAGTAGCAATTATTATTAATTTTATAT
>NW_025379247.1:0-2187 GCF_016433145.1 Gracilinanus agilis
GAGAGAGAGAGAGAGAGAGAGAGAGAGAGAGAGAGAGAGAGAGAGAGAGAGTGAGTGAGAAAGAGAACCATCATTTTGTAGCAGGTGATTCACTTTTCACCTTGGACTCTAAGGCCCTTAACTTTGCCCCCTAATGTCTCATCAGCTTTACTCTTTAATATTCCACATCATGGACTTGCTTCTAGGATTATATGTTGTCTCCTATATAGTAATTTCTTATTCCCTTGCAGATTCTTGACCTCTACCATTACACTCATCCAGATTTCCCTTTGCTATCTTCTCTTTCTTTCCTTCAAAATTTGGCATAGTAATTCCTCCAGGAAGACTGCCAGTGCTAAATCCATTTTGACTGTTCCTTCAATCAATATCTTTCTTCTACTTCTGTTTTCCTGACATCACTTCCACTTATACAACTTTCCAAAGAGTCTCATGTCTTTGTCACTTTTATATTTTTTATCTATTCACAAATAGTTTATTTATTGGCTCTCTGAAATCCAAATAATGGGGTCATTTCCTGTGTCTCCATTACACTATGGTATCCATTACAAAGTTTATCTCATGATGGTTACTCAATGAATGTTTTTACCTCACTGAATTACAGTATAAGGTTCAAAAAAAAATGTTCCAAAACACGCCACAGCATTTTGCTTTTCACATTCTGCAGAGAATACTCCTTGTATTTGAGTGAAATATGAATCCTTTTCCTGTTAACTTGTCCTTGATCTAAGGATCACCCTCCTGCTAGAGGTACATTATACAAATGTCTATTTTCAGTCATCTTTTGTCAGTACTCTACTATCCATTTAAAAGATCAAGATCAACATAAAGGTAATAAAATGATACATAATAGCAGACAGTTATGTTCTCTGTACTTTACTTATCAGGTCTAACTAAGATGTCTTTATCAAAAGGTTCATTTTCATGCAGTAGTGAATTTATATCAATCAGTTATCCCTCACACCTGTCAGAATGTTCTTACACCCAGATAAATGGGACTGTTATCAGATCCTGAAAGGATAATGTAAATCTGCTTTATGAAAAGTATTCTTTATTACAGTTCCACAGCTGTTTCCTGTTATAAATATTTTACTTTGTAACAAACAATACTAATGACATTAGGTAAAATAAATGAGAAAGCAAGAGTCACCTACAGATATCCTGGCAACAAATCCAGCCCTGGTACTCCATGCTGTAACAGGTGAAAAGCCATTTCCAGACAGGGAAGTCATAAAGCATGATCCCAGCGTAGCATAAATGTTCTGATATTATGCCTGATGCCCTCATAATACATTTGCCTAATACCACAGTAAATTTTTTCATTGTTTTTCACCAACCAGTATGACATCCACCTAACCTACATCATATTAAGCAGACATTTAGTTCCACGGATGTGAACAGCCAAGAGATTAATGCTGACAGAGCTAAATTATACAAGAGTCAAGAAATGTGATCCAACAATACAATTATAATTATCACTAGGGGAGGTAAAAGACGAACATATTTTCATCTACTGAGGGCTGTGGATCACAGGGCCAAATGTTTCACTGTGACTGATTCATTTGGTAACCAATGATATTCCAAATTCTATGAGCTTTTCCGAAATTAAAATCAGCTTGTTTTAGTGGCTTCACTTAACATCTTTATAGTTGAGGGGCAAAAAATGCTGTTTTGTTTGTTTATTGTCCATTCCCAGACATTATTAGAAGGGAGTTAAAGTATGACATACAGTATGACAGAAAATTAAAATTATGTGTTTGCCCTTGACTTTCTCCAAATTCTAGTTAGAGTTATTTGAAATTGTTTGAAGTTGAATATGCTAATAGCCTAATTAATGTTTTGTTTTATAAATATATATATATATATATTGCATTCTACTATATGCATATTAAATATAAGATCACACATATATTACATATATTTACATAGACTAGAAGGAAGTATAAAAGTCTGAATATCATTTTCAATAATATAAGCTCTTAATAGTGAAAATTTCCATTTATTTCATTTTGAGTAAAACACTGTAAATAGGTACTAGAATTATGTAGACCCAAGTACCTAAGTGTTTTTATTTTCTCTCTGAGCAATGTTCTCATCTTGAAAGAATTTGTTATGCAGTTGGAATTTGAAATAATGTTCACTAGGAAATGTTTTCATTATTGCTAAATCATTTTCACTTTAAATAATTTG
>NW_025379248.1:0-3100 GCF_016433145.1 Gracilinanus agilis
ACCAGGACTAAATGGAAAGTTTAATACCCAACCACAAAAATCAAGAGAAACATGAAAAGGTAAATAAGAAACAGAGGGAAAAGAAAGAAAACTCATAATTTTTTTTTAAATTTGACTCTTTAAGGGCTTAAATAAGATCTAATTATTTGTATTACTATGTGGAGAAATGCTATGTATAATTCTCTGTAGTGAACTCTATTCACTATTATAATATTCACTATTATAGCAACCAGAAGAATAATTCATAGGGAGAGGACAGGATACTAAATGGTCTAAGATAACATGGGGGATGGGAAAGAGGGGGAGAATAGAAGGGGACACCAAGAAAAATCTGAGTAAATAAGAAAAATAGGATATTCTATTACACACAACGAGGGCATGTGAAGGGGAGGGGATAAATACTATTATAAGAAGGAGAGGAAGAGAGCATTAAGAGGTAATAATCAAACCTTACTCTCAGTGTAATCAACCCGGAGAGGGAAGAGTAGCTTTATTATCAATTTGGATAAAAAAAATCTATCTAACCCTACTGAGAAAGTCATAATGGACAAACCAAAGGGAAAAGAGGAGTGGGGAGGTCAAAAAAGGGAGGGGAGAAGAAGGGGGAGGGAATTCATTAGGCCTTTAAAAAACAAAAAGAGGGGAATAACAAGGGAGGGGGCAGAAAGGGAAGTCAATCAAGGGAGGGGATAAGGGATACCGGCTCAAAGCAAACCACTGGTTTAAAAGAAAATAGTGTAAGAAGAAGGGGTGGGACTAGGGGAGGATACAAAAATGTCAGTGAATGCACAACTGATAATCGTAACTCTGAATGTGAATGGGATGAATTTGCCCATAAAACAGAAGCAAATAGCAGAGTGGATCAGAAACCAAAATCCTACCATATGTTGTCTACAAAAAACATATATGAGGTGGGTAGACATAGACAAGTTTAAGGTTAAGGGCTTGAGCAAAATCTTTTGGGCATCAAATGAGAAAAAGAAGGCAGGAGTGACTATTATGATCTCTGACAAAGACAAAGTAAAAATAGATATGATTAAAAAAGACAGGGAAGGTCATTATATCCTGATTAAAGGCAATATAAACAATGAGGAAATAACACTGCTCAATATATATGCACCAAGTGGTATAGCATCCAAATCCATAAAGGAGAAACTGGCAGAGCTCAAGAAGGAAATAGATAGTAAAATCATAATAGTGGGAGATCTAAATATTCCTCTTTCAGATCTAGATAAATCAAACCAAAAAATAAATAAGAAAGAGGTAAGAGAGGTGAATGAAGTCCTAGAAAAATTAGATTTAATTGATATGTGGAGAAAAATAAATAGGGACAAAAACGAATACACCTTCTTTTCAGCTGCACATGGCACATTCACAAAGATTGACCATGTAATAGGGCATAGAATCATTGCAAACAAATGCAAAAGAGCAGATATAATAACTATAACCTTCTCAGATAATAATGCAATAAAAATAATAATTAGTAAGGGCACCTGGACAGGCAAATCAAAAACCAATTGGAAATTAAACAATATGATTCTCCAAAACCAATTTGTCAAAGAAGAAATCATAGAAACTATCAACAATTTCATGGAAGAGAATGACAATGATGAGACATCCTACCAAATTCTGTGTGATGCAGCCAAGGCAATACTCAGGAGGAAATTTATATCCTTGAGTGCATATATTAACAAATTAAGGAGGGCAGAGATTAATGAATTGGGTACACAACTCAAAAAATTAGACTAGCAAATTAAAAATCCACAGATGAAAACTAATTTAGAAATACTAAAAATCAAGGGAGAAATTAATAAAGTCAAAATTAAAAGTACTATTGAATTAATAAATAAGACTAGAAGCTGGTATTTTGAAAAAAGAGATAAAATAGACAAAGTACTGGTCAATCTAATAAAAAAGGAAAGAAGAAAACCAAATTGACAGTATCAAAGATGAAAAGAGAGACCTCACCTCTAATGAAGGGGAAATTAAGGCAATCATTAAAAACTATTTTGCCCAATTATATGGTAATAAATATAACAATCTAGGAGATATGGATGAATATTTACAAAAATATAAATTGCCTAGATTAACAGCAGAAGAAATAGAATACCTAAATAATCCCATATCAGAAAAAGAAATTGAACAAGCCATCAAAGAACTCCCTAAGAAAAAATCGCCAGGGCCTGATGGATTCACAAGTGAATTCTATCAGACATTCAAAGAGCAACTTATCCCAATACTATGCAAATTATTTGATATAATAAGCAAAGAAGGAGTCCTACCAAATTCCTTTTATGACACAAATATAATACTGATTCCAAAACCAGGTAGATCAAAAACAGAGAAAGAAAACTACAGACCAATCTCCCTAATGAACATAGATGCAAAAATCTTAAATAGAATACTAGCAAAGAGACTCCAGCAAGTAATCAAGAAGATCATCCACCATGATCAGGTGGGATTTATACCAGGAATGCAAGGATGGTTCAACATTAGGAAAACCATCCACATAATTGACTATATCAACAATCTAACAAACAAAAATCACATGATTATCTCAATAGATGTTGAAAAAGCCTTTGACAAAATACAGCATCCATTCCTATTGAAAACATTGAAAAGTATAGGAACAGAAGGACCTTTCCTAAAAATAATAAACAGTATATACCTAAAACCATCAACAAGCATTATATGAAATGGGGATAAATTAGAAGCCTTCCCAATAAGATCTGGAGTGAAACAAGGATGCCAATTATCACCTCTATTATTCAACATAGTACTAGAAACACTAGCAATAGCAATTAGAGAAGAAAAAGAAATTGAAGGTATCAAAATAGGCAATGAGGAGACTAAGCTATCACTCTTTACAGATGATATGATGGTCTACTTAAAAAATCCTAGAGAATCAACTAAGAAGCTGGTAGAAATAATCAACAACTTTAGCAAAGTTGCAGGATACAAAATAAATGCACATAAATCATCAGCATTTCTATATATTTCCAACACATCACAGCAGCAAGTGGTTGAAAGAGAAACACCATTTAAAATCACCTTAGACAATATAAAATACTTAGGAATCTATCTACCAAAACAAACACAG
>NW_025379249.1:0-4884 GCF_016433145.1 Gracilinanus agilis
GGTGAAGGGGATAAGAGGAGTATGAATCAGGCAACCATGTTAAAAATGTATATTAATAAATGTTAAAAAAAAAAAGTAAATAGGGTATCAAGGATCTTTATTTCCTCTTCTGTATGAAGATAATTAGTTCTTTGACTATAGAAGCAGTTAGCCTACTTTAAGGCCAGAATTTACAGAAGATGTAATTGAAAGCTGAATAAACCAGGAGATCCAATTGTGTAATCATTTAAAGGCAGCCAAGATTGCTACAATCTATAATCTATCTGTAATCTATAATCTGAAAATATAGTCTATAATCATTTTGTAATGTATTCCTTAGAAAAAATGAATAGCCACCTTATTTATAATAGCAAAAAACCTAGAAATGTGTCCAACAAAGGGTGACAACAAATTAAGGTATATTTATTTGATTGAATAAGATTATGTATACATATATGTAAGTATAATGAAAATCTAGCAAAGTATGAAGTTACACAATGAAATTAACATATTGATCGTGGTACTCCATCTTTCTGGACTCTTGCAAGAACCTGCCTGTCCTAGTTCAAAAGTTAGATACAGAAACTTTCTTTTTTATGTTTCCTAAGTGTATACTGAACCTGTAATGTATTTTGAGAAATCTAATATATCCTGAAAAGCTCAGTACCACTTCCAGTGAGTGACTAAGAAACCCTCTCAATATGTGAGACTTTATAATTTAGTAGAAATGGTGGAACTGCTCAGGTCATTCTTCTTTCATGTAGAAAATACAAAGAAAGTGAAGAGAGATTATATGTGAAACCTGGAGATTAGAACTAGGATTTTCTTTTAGGTGGTATGAAAGTGATTATTTCCTATTATTTGTTTTGCATTTCTATTGTAAGTTATTTTTATCTCTCCATTATTACCATTTTGTAGTGGGTGAGATGACTCATTCTGGTAAGTTTCCAGGGGTTAACTGGGGCTCATAATTAGGAATCCTAGATTAGGTTTAGGGATCTGTTTACAAATTTTAGGGAGTTATATAGATATTAAATTATATAAACAGTGATTTGTGGCAAAAGATGGGTGAAATATTAATGAAACATTAATTTATTAATAAAAGCATCATGATAGTTAAAAACAACTCATAATACATGGTTTTATATGTTGAATTTAGAAAAGTCAGAGAAGTAAACAAATCGGGGCTTTAAATTCAATCATGCAACTGAAAGACACTAGGTCAAAGTAGAAAAATCGAACTCAACTGCTGAAGCCAACTATTTGTGGAAGTGAGGGTCTTTGGTGTGCTTCCAAGACTGCTCTTGATGTTTCCTTCAGATACCTATTATACGAATTGGGTGAAATTTCATTAAGGACTCAAAAAAAGAATGTATGCATACAACAAATTGGAACACACTTTATTAAAACCAGTAGGGGGAGCCAAAGAAAGGGGGTTGGGAATTTTGGGGATCAAGAGATTAAGACAGAGCCACTAAAAGAATAATAACAATGATGACGACACTAACAAAGATGTCAAAATTAATAATCAACTCTGGGTACCTCCTACTCCGTGATTCCTTGGCTCTACACCAAACGGACCAAATATAATTTTAGGAAGTCACTGCACCATGAAGAATGATCCTACTCAGGATGTTTAATGCCAAAAGGACTCTCATGCACATTTATTTTATTTATCTCTTATTGACTCTTAATTACACAAACCACATTCTCTGCCCTTCACCCTCTCTGGTCTTCTCAAGCTTCCAACTCAATCTCCTCCCCAATTTATTCTCAGGAACTAACCTCACTTCTTATTCTACTGAGAAGAGTTCAACATGAATTCTGTCAACCTCACTACTCTCATTGTCCTCATTTATTCTCTATCACTTTTCTCCAGTATCAAAGTAAGAAAGGGCCTTTTGTATGAGGGTGAGTATTGATGGTGTGGGTGGTGTTTTTCAGGACCCCCACCAGATAGTATTTGGCAGGTCAGATCAGCTAACCACTCACCCCCACCCCAGGGAAGACCTATGAGGCAATAAACTCAAAGAGGTTTCCAAACTGGCAAAGCTATAGTGGGGATGTTGAAGGAAGGTGTTGAGGTTCAGTTGTGACCCTAGTGGGTTGGATCTCACCCTCAGAGTCAGCAATATTGAGACAAGCCTTCCCACTCCTAAGTTCAAGTAGCTTTGCCCTTCAAGATGGTGTTTGGAATTAGTCTTCCCCTCAGCCCCAAGATCAGTCTTCTTCCCCTCAAAGTGACTGCTCCAGACTCTAAGTATCAAAACTATCAGGGGTTTATTAAAAGATAAATTAATTCAGGGTATAGGGGAATCAAGGATAGTGGGAAGGGATGAATTTCATTATCAACTATGTCTTCTCCCCAAGAGAGCAGCTCTGGACTTCTTCTAAGGCTTGGTCACAGTAGCTCCCTTCCCCCTACAATCTCTTATCAAATATCTCTAAACTAATATAAGATGGAAGTAACAGGATAAATTGATTCAAGAAGGATCAGGGAAAGGACGCCCCCCCCCCTCATTTCATGAGTCCAGGCTCTCTGGCCAAATTGGAGAATTGCTGTTCAATGTCTTCTTTGTTGGTAAATGAAGATAGTAGAAATTGATGTTGGTAGTTGTGATCTCTCAATAGTCACTAATAAAGGGGTACAGAGGAGCCAGATTCACTCAAGATCCACCCAAAATCAAACCTCCCAACCAAAAACCAACCCCCCTGGGTCCCATTCAGGTCAGGAGTGAAGTGGCAGTTGGGAAAACTCCTCCTCCTCTGTGGCCCCTCCTTTCACATTCCAATGGACAACATTCTGCTGGGATGTTTCAGGGTCCATTCCAACTCTAGCTGCCTGCTCCCCTTTGCAAATTCAGTCCACACTTACACTTTCTTTCTAAAGTTAATGACTACCAAAGATCCTCAATATCTTCCAGTTTCCTATTGCTATTTGTCATACACTTTCCATTCTAGTCACTCTGGTCTACTGTGACGTTCCCCCTAAAACATGTTCCATGCCACATTTTTGGGTGCCTTGGTAGAGGCTATCCTCAATGCCTGGATTTAGTCCCTTCTTAGAGTCTTAAGCTTCTTTCCTTCCAAGAGTGCCACTTTCTATGACCTCCTCTGATACCCCCAGTTGGTTATGCTCTCTATATCTTGAAATTACAATGTGTTACCTTTTACAGGTACTTTACATATACTTAACTGCAACATGTAGTCAGGAAACCCATCATCTCCCTTCAGTAGGATGCAAATACCTTGAGAGCTGAGATTGTTTCATTTTTGTCTTTTTATTATCATAGGACACTGTAAGAGTTTTTAAAATGTTTGATGACTTGATTTGAGTTATACTGAATTGAATTCCTCCTAGTGTCCAACTCTTTCATGACCTTGCCCAATCTATCACCCTTTCTCAACATCTCAGGATTCCCTGCTTCTAGTATATCCTTCTTTTCAGTCTATAAACATTGGGTTCCTTTTACCTTAAAAAAATCCTCCTCTTGATCCTGCCTGCCCTTCCATTAATTGCCCTCTTCCCTCCATCTAGTTCCTTTCCTTTTTCTTTATCTTGGGCTATCTCAGAATTCTTGCATGTGGTTGAGCAAGAAGAATGCCAGCACTGGGGGTGCCCTACTCCTTTCTTGGGCTGCTTGATTGCTCATAGGGTTTTTTCTTTATTTTTATTTTTAAACCCTTAACTTCTGTGTATTGACTTATAGGTGGAAGAGTGGTAAGGGTAGGCAATGGGGGTCAAGTGACTTGCCCAGGGTCACACAGCTGGAAAGTGTCTGAGGCTGGATTTGAACCTAGGACCTCCCATCTCTAGGCCTGGCTCTCAATCCACTGAGCTACCCAGCTGCCCCCATCATAGGGTTTTAATGATATAGAAGTAAAGAATCTCATTTTTCTGATGAGTTGAAGGATTCATAGACAGTTGACTAGGAGATTCGATTTAGTGTCAGGAAGACCTCAGTTCAAATTCTACCTTAGATATTCATTAGCCATATAATCCTGGGAAGGTAATTTAACCTCTCAGACTCAGTTTTCTCATCTGTAAAATAGTGATAATAGTGACAACCTCACAGGTTTGTTAGATTCAAATGAGATAATACATAAAGTGTTTTGTAAATCTTAAAGTACTATATGGTGCTTTATATAATACTATCTACCATAATTATAATGCCAGTTATTATATTTTTTTTACCAGGCCTTACCAATTGCCCCTCTTCTGCCTCCCCAGATTCTCCAGGTCCTACCAATTGCACTGCTTCTTTTTCCCTATAGACCTCTGGCCCTGTCTTCACTATTATAAGATAAGGACTTCCAAGCCCCACCAGTCCCACAACTAAACCCTTGGGACTTCTGGCTCCTTCCATATTCCCTGTAGCTGAATTTCCTTTTATGTACTGTTTTCCCCATTTAAGTGTGAGTTCCTTGAGAACAGGGACTATCTGACTTTTTTTATTTGCATCCTTAGTGCTTTAATTTTTTCATTCATTCTTCTTTCTATACAAATTCTTAGAAAATGTAGTATGGATGTGCTAACTCTATTTTCTCTCCAGTCACTTATTTTTCAATCTCTTTCAACCTAAATCCTAACTCAAGCATTCTACAGAAACAGCTTTCTCCAAGCTTACTGGTGACCTCCTTATTCATTAGCCTTTTTATTCTCTATTCATTCTATTTCATCTTGCTATAGCACTTTACACAGTTGACTATTCCCTCTTTCTTTATGCATTCTCCACTCTTGGCTTCCCTAACAACCTAATAGTTTTACTCCTATCTATGTGACTACTTCTTTACTGTCTATTACTTCATCTTTCTTTCTTGTGGGCTTTAAAGAAAGGTCTGTCCTTCTCTTTCTCTCTCCCCCTCCCTCTCTCTCTCCCCCTCCCTCTCTCTCTCTCCCCCTCC
>NW_025379250.1:0-5402 GCF_016433145.1 Gracilinanus agilis
TATATATATATATATATATAAACTAGGGATAAAAAGAGGATAATACTAAGAGAAATGGGAAAGGGAATAAAATGGGGTAATTTTATATTTCATAAAGAAGCACATGGGGAAGGGGGAAGAAGACCAATACAATGGAAGGGTGAAAGAGGTTGGAGACATTCTCCAAGAAAATTTTAATCATTACAGTGGGAAAGGTCAGAAGGGTTCAAATGGAAAGAAAACTTCCAACTCCAAATTCAATCACCACCAATGTCATCAACAATAGCATCAACATCATCATCATCAATATCAATATCAACAACATCATCAATGTGTAAAAGCGAAATTTGGGAAATGCCATCTAAAAGTATATATATATATTTTCTATGGACACGTGGGAACTATCAAACTACATTTCCTGTGGTCCAACGGGTTTCTGGTTCTGGTTCTTTGGGTGTGGGAATGCCTGCGTCACCACGCAGAGGACAGTTTAAATGGGAGGAGAATTGAAAGTAAGCTCTCTTGGCTAGCAGACTCAGAGAGAGACGAGAGGTAACAAAATGGAGGTGGCAGTTTTGAATTCTTACAAGCGTGTGGTCTAATGACTTTATCTATCAGCATGGCTTTAATTAAAATACTAATTTCTATATTTATATCAGTCTTCATCATTTTTTATCTTAATAAATGTCATCATCAACATCAACATCTAACTATCCATCTTTCCTGGCCCAGGAAAGATTTTTGCTGGGTGGCCTAACCTAATAGCATACTATGCAGAGTGAGAGCCTTTGGGAGTAAAGAGAAAGCCTTCTTTTTCCTGGACTCAGTTTCCTCATTTATGTATGAGTGAAGCTTACCTGGACTCTATATTAAGTTAATCAATTAAACAAAAGAATCAACCAGATGTAAACAAGAAGAAAAAAAAAGAACATACTTTTTTTTGATGGAATAAATTTTCTTTCTTTTTGCTTTTATTTGTATACCCAGCACTTAGTATAATTTTATCTCCCCAATATACTCTATGGTTCAACAATATATGCCTTTTCCTGGCCTAGAGGCAGCTGGATGGTAGTTAGAGTTAGGAAGATATGAGTTCAAATTTGAAGTTAGATATTTAATAGCACTGTGACTTTGGACAAGTCATTTAAACACTATTTGCCTCAATTTCCTCAAATGAAAAGTGGAAATGACAATGGCACCTACCTACCAGGATTGTATAAAGATAAAATGAGATAATATTTATAAAGTGTTTAGCCTAGTACCTGACACATAATACATGCTTAAAAATGCTTTCTTTTTTCTTCTTCCTTCCTTCCTGCCCGCCTCCTCCCTCATACCTTTAATTGATTTCCTTCAAGTCTCTGCTAAAATCTTACTTTTTTCTTTTTCTCCTCATCCTTCATAACAGCCACTGTCCATTCCTTCCTTCCACTTTGTATATAAAACATATATACCTCATTGTTTGCATATTGTCTTCTTCTTTAGAATATGAACTCTTTGAGGGCAAAACCTCTATGCCTTTTTTGTATCCCCAAAATTTGTCACAGAGCTGGGCACAAAGGAATCGGAGTACTTCTTTCACAACACGACAAACACAGAGATATGTATTTTATGATAACTCATATGATATGATATAACATATGATAACTCTTATGATTACTCATGTACAGCCTGTATCATAATATCTACTGTCTTGGGGAGGAAGGAGGGCTAGAGGGGAAAGAGAAACTATGGAGCACAAAATGTCCAAAAATGATTATTAAAAATTATCTGCATGTAATATGGGAAAAATTAAAATAAAAATTATGAGTAAAAAGATGTCTTCAGAGGCTATGTGGTTCCATCCTTCCTCACCATATTGCATAAATAAGAACCTTGAAAGCTGAAGATATACCATAGATTTAGAGCTGGAAGAGACCTCCAAGGCCATCCAGTCCACAAAAGGTGATTAGAGTTGGCCAAAGTAACACAAGTAGAAAGAAATAGCCAAGTGAGGATTCGACCCAAACCTTCTGAGTTCAAATCTGGCATGGTTTCCATTGCACCATGATGGTTTTTTCTTGGATGTTTCTGGCTTTCAATATGAATGATTCTGTTGATTACTTCCCTGATGCTGAACCATCCTTGCATTCCCAGTATAAATTCAGCTTCGTCATTTTTTTGTTGTTACATTTTGAGATTCCAATTGTCTCCTTCCTTCTTTCTCAATCTGGCATTCAAGAAGCCAGAGCACATAAACTTCCATGTATCAGTTCTTTCTCTGAAAGTGGATAGCATCTTCCTTCCTAGGTCTTTTGTAGTTGATTTGAACGACCATATAATTCAGTTTAGCCATTCACAGTACTCTTTAAACAATATGGCTATTATAGGATACAATATTCTCTTGGTTTTACTCATTTCACTCTGCATTATTTCATGCAAGTCTTTCCGTGTTTTTTTCTGAAACTACCCGCTCATCGTTTCTTACTGTGCAGCAATATTTCATCACAACTTATTCAGTAATTCCCCAAATAATGGGCACCCCCTCAATTTCCAGTTCTTTGCCACAACAAAAAGAGCTGCTGTAAATATTTTAGAACATATAGATTCTTTTCTTTTTTCCTTGATTGCCTTGGGAAACAGACTTAATAGTGCTATTTCTGGGTCAAAATGTATACACATTTTTATAACTCTTTGGACATAATTCCAAATGGCTCTCTAAAATGGTTGAATGAGTTCGCAGGTCCACCAACAGTGTATTAGTATCTTGGTTTTTCCATATTCCATTTGTCATTTTGCCCTTTTAACACTTTAGCCTATCTGATAGATGTGAGATGATATCTCAGTTGTTTTAATGGGCATTTCTTTAATCAATAATGACTTTTGAAGCATTTTTTCATATCACAATACATAGTTTTTATTTCTTTTTCCAGAAAATGCCTGTTCATATCCTTTGGCCATTTATCAGTTGGGGACCAACTTAGTCTTTTTTTTTTTGAACCCTTACCTTCTTTATACTACCTACTATGTACCAATACTGTATATTGGTTCCAAGGTAGAAGAATAGTAAGGGCTAGGCAATAGGAGTTAAATGATTTGCTTAGGGTCAAACAGCTAGGAAGTGCCTGAGGCCAGATTTGAACCCAGGACCTCCCATCTCTGGGCCTGGCTCTTGATTCGCTAAGTCATGAAGCTGCCCACCTCCCTGCTTCCACCTTAGTCTTAATGAATGGTTTCTAGGATAAATTGCTGTAGTCCACATGACATAATTTTATTTAAAATACTTGAATTAATTAAGTCATTAATTAAGTCATTAATGATACTGGCCTATAGGTCTCTGAAGCTTTATCATTTTCTGGTTTAGACATTAAGACCATATTTATCTCATAAAGGGACTCTGTAGAGTGCTTTTTTTCTCATTTTTTTAGCGTAATTTATGTAGTATGGGTACTAATTGTTCTCTGAAAGTTTGACAGAAATCTATCAGGATTGAGAGAATTTTTTTTCTTTTCTTGAATGGTTCCTTTACAGTTAATTTTATTTCTTTTTCTGAGATGGGGTTATTTATCATCTCCATTTCATTTTCTGTTAGTCTAGGGATTTTCTCTTTTTACAGCTATTCCTCTATTTCTTTTGTGTGCTTTGTTTATGAATAGTAAATTCTGATCAGTCCTTTTACTTTTTCTTGTTTTGTTGTGATTCCACCTTATGTTTTTGCTATTTTGTTGATCTGATTTTTTTGTGTATTTTTCCTTTTAATCATAATGGCTAAAGATTTATCAATTGTATTGTTCTTTGCAAAGAACTGACATAGTTTTATTTATAATTTCTATAGATGTTTTTGATTTTCAATTTCTGTATGTCTTTCTTAATTTTTAACATCTCCTCTTTCAAGCTAATTCAAGATTTGATTATTTGTTAGCTTGCTAATATTTTATAATGCATATTCAGTACACTAAACTCCCCTTTTCTATTTTGTTAATGTATTTTTGTATGGAAATGACTTTTTCTGAGGCTTGCTTCAGTTGCATCTCAGAAATTTTGCTATTTCCCTTTGTCACTATCTTTTTCTTTCACATAATGATTACTTGTTTCTCTTATTTGTTCTTTGACCCACTTATTTAAAATTTCATTAAGTATCTTATTGGGTGTGTGTCTTTTGCTTATGCCCTTGAACTGATTAAAGGATGTGTTTCTACTTCTGCCTTTTTACATTTATTTGTAACATCTCTATGCCCCAATACATTTTTTGTGTAATTTTTGTAAAAGTTTCATATGAGGATGAGAAATATTTATGTTCTTTTGCTGTCCCATTTAGAAGACATCATCAGTCTTTTATCTTCAGTAACTTGTTTAGTCCCATTTCCCCCCTTTTATTTACCTTTCTGTTATTCTTCTCTAAATCTAGAGGAGGAACATTACAATTTCCTGTTACTACTGTGATACTATCTATATCTTCTTGTAGTTTAGTTAGTTTCATTTATAAATTTGGATGCTAAACTATTTAGCATAATGTAGTTTGCTTTTTTATCCCTTTTCATGTTTTGAAAGTGTAATTTTGCTTTGATAGCATGATGACAACTCCTGCTTTTTTATTTGCCTGATACATAGTACTTTTTTCCCACCCCTCATTTTTACTCTGTATATATCTTTTTTTAATAATATGCTTTAGGGCAGCTGGGTAGCTCAGTGGAGTGAGAGTCAGGCCTAGAGACAGGAGGTCCTAGGTTCAAACCCAGCCTCAGCCACTTCCCAGCTGTGTGACCCTGGGCAAGTCACTTGACCCCCATTGCCCACCCTTACCAATCTTCCACCTATGAGACAATACACCGAAGTTAAGGGTCTAAAAAAATATGCTTCTTGTAAGCAACATATTATAGTTTTGTTTTCTTATCCAATCTTTCACTTTTTTTTTGTTTTTATTGGATTGTTTAATCTATTCACATTTAAAGTTGAGTTATATCTTGCTTTCTTCATCTCTAATGGGGTTTATTCCTCCAGATTAGGATTTTCCCTTCATTCTCTATAGATGCAATACTATACTTCTTGGTTTATTTTTAGCTTAATCTATTTAAGACAATCCTATGCCTATCAGATCTCTTTCCCTCACCTTCTACTCTTTCTCCTCTCCCTCCATTTGTTACTTCTTTCCCTAGTTTTGAAGTTTTGCTTAACTTATCAATTCTTTTTCCCTTGCATTACCCAAGTCTCAAAAACCATTGGTACAGAAAGAATTGATTAGAGTGGGGGAGAAGAAAGAATCAGTTTGCCAACATTGCTGAAGAGAGAGAAAGATTGAGAAGAAGCCAACACAAGAAGAGGTGGAAATCCCCATCACATCTCAATTCCTAGCTTGCTAGAGACTTTGGAGAATTTTCCTGTTTCAAGGGGTTCTGGGATTCATTCTCTCTCTCTCTCTCTCTCTCTCTCTCTCTCTCTCTCTC
>NW_025379251.1:0-4408 GCF_016433145.1 Gracilinanus agilis
CTCTCTCTCTCTCTCTCTCTCTCTCTTACACACACACACACACACACACACACACACACACACACACACACACACACACACACCCTCTTCAGAGTGGATACCAGAAAATATCACAGCCAACTATCTAGTCAGTGAAGAGGTAGAAAGCAATTTACATTCAGGATTATTGTCGTGCAACTTGAAGAGGAACTTTGTCCCTAAGTGGTCAGAATTAGTTTAATCTAGCATGGGGGAAAATATAGAAATATAGATTTACTACCAATATACTCCTTTCTACAGAATTTAAAAAGAAAAAGAAAATTACATATACTTTTCTTGCATTATAGAGATCAAATTAGGAACCCAGGAATAAAAATACTGGTTCATCAATGCACAGTAAATCAATTAAATTAAATGAAGCCTTCTCTATTTTCTTTCATTTAACAAAGATATGTCTGTTCTTATACTAACAGATGCAAATATCCCAAGTGTTTGCCATCTTTAATTCGTAATATTATTTGTGACTAACACTGATTCACAGTACAGAAGGAAATTAAACATCCAATTTATCTGATAAAGAAAAGGCTATAACTAATTACAATAAGTGTGCCTTCATTTCCTATTTTGTAAAGCACAGTCAAGCTAAACTGTAGAGATATAATATCCTACAATGACTTGATTACTTAAATTTTCTGACACATTTACTTAACAATAATATTTCATTTGAGATATGTAAAATTTCTCTCAGTTTAAATGTTTCTCACCTATGAATTCTGACAGACCCAGTGCTTAAACTACTCCCATCAGAATTTACACCTTGCTAATACTTTGTGTACTTAATACACAATCAGGCCACTAGGGTAATCCAGGTGTGTCTGAACTTAGAGAATATGTGCATCCCTGAGAGATGAGATGGAGGAATTTAAAATGAATCTTTGTATGTCAAGCCCATTTTTTTCCCATGGACTTTTGTGCTAAAATAGGAGATATGTTATTCTGAGAAAAGTTTTAGCCTTAAGCTGTAATAAAATTATGTTTAAGATCATAGGAAATCTTTTAAAAAATCAATTTCTCAAGAAAAAAGTATTCTTTTCTGGTAAATTATTAATGCAGTAATACAAAACATGAATTAATTATTTATCTAGGATTCTTTTTAAATTTGTCATAATACCTTATATTATATATATAAATAAGAATCAATTCAGCTTAAATAAATAGAACATTCTAGATTGAAGTGACCCAGTTTCTATCGTAGGAACATATATATAAGGTAGAAATAGACCTTACAGCTCATCAAACCTCCTCATTCTGTTGAAGAAGATAGAGGCTCAGAGAGGTTAAATTACTTGTTCGATGCCACACAGAGTAACTGACAGAACTGAAGAGTAAGCACAGGTCCTTTGATTCCAAATTTCCTGTCCTTTCTATTAGCATTAGCATTAGCATTTTGTGTTTAAAACTGAAAAGGGTTCTTAGAGGACATCTAGAAGGCTCTGGTTTAGGTTTTTTCATGTCTACATTGAACATAAAAGAATGGGCCTGGACAACAGAGGCAGCATTGATTAGTAGAAGCATGACTACCAAGGTGCTCATGGGAAAGTAATTTATTCACTTGAGCTTAACTATCCTCATCTGTAATAAAGGAATAATCATACATCTGCTATCTACCTCATAGAATTGTTGAAAGGAAAGCACTTTGCAGATCTTAAAACACTACACACACACACACACACACACACACACACACACACACATATGAGAAGGATTGATTTTGTTTTGTTTTAAGAAAGACATGGTGTTATAGGAGATTAAAAACTAGACTTGGAGTTGGGAGTAACTAAATTAAAATTTTGTCTCTATTGTTTATTATTAACTATGTAATGATGCTTAATCCATAATGTCTCTAAGCCTCAATTTCCTCATTTTTTTAAACCCTTGTACTTCGGTGTATTGTCTCCTAGGTGGAAGATTGGTAAGGGTGGGCTATGGGGGTCAAGTGACTTGCCCAGGGTCACACAGCTGGGAAGTGGCTGAGGCCGGGTTTGAACCTAGGACCTCCTGTCTCTAGGCCTGACTCTCACTCCACTGAGCTACCCAGCTGCCCCCCTCATTTTTAATATATGTAGTACTCACAAGATTCAATGAGATAATCTATGAAGATGGGAGAGAAGAGAGAGTGAGAAGAAGGGAGGAGAACTGAGGTTTAGGAAAAGGACACAAGAAAACCAGTGAATGGAGGAAAAGTTATTAATAAAAACTACCCTCAAGCCTTCCAATTTCTCTGAGGATTCAAGTTCCTTAAATGCCACAGACATGAAATTTGCTGGTAAAATCCTATATCCTTATACAAAATGAACATTTTCAGATTTGGGCAGTTTTTTAAAAAGGAAAGCAATACACTTGAACATTGCTTGTAGAATTGAAGTTTGGTAGAATCTTTTCAGAGAGCATTCTAGAAATATACAACAGGATTCAAAAATTATCATAACCTTTGAATTGTTAGTAATAGACCCTGAGTGATAACATGAAGGGAAAAATGTATACAGCTACAATATGTACTATTATAAAGAATGAAAAAATCTAATGCCTTTAATGCAAATTTTTGGAAACCATTAACTTAGCAAAGAAGAGACTGACCTAGACTAATGGTGAAAAAAACAAATATGGAAAAGACATGCTGCCAACTAGCACTTGATTTATTTCAGTAATTTGGAGATACAAAACAACAACAACAACAACAACAACAAATTATTCAAAGGCAATAATATATGAACAAAAAGAATGGCACATTTACTAAAATCACATGAAATCATAGGTTAAATCATGGGAGATGTTATTAAAACACACTGGTAAGGGGAAGCAGGCAAGCTGAAAAACAAATATTTGAATATTATATGAATAATTTTTATACTAAATTTCTTTAAATGGAGTTTGAAAATATTGAGATAAAGTTAAATTTAATGAACTAAAACAAATTAATTATAGAATTTCTTGGTGAAAGATAATATAAGTTGCACTTGGATTTTGAGGTCAAAGTACTTTTTAAGAACAAATCAAATTTAGTCATTTCAGTTTGTAGCAAAAAATCATATTAAAGTGTGAATGTACTTATGAATTTTTACTAGACTTCTAGTTTTCTGTTTCTCTCAAAATCTCTACCAAAGGAAAATTTTCCTGGCAGCTCAAACACATTAATTTAGAAGATTGCTGAAGGAGAATCTGGCTCATTACTGGACTTTTCCTCTCTACTCAACTTCTCTGTGAGGTAGGTAAGTGCAAAGTTATGAGATTCTTGTTTGGGAAGTAAAGTTATAAGTAACTTAAATCATCCATACAGGAATGCTTCATTCAGGTCTGCTCACTCTTGGACTGTTGCACTTATGATCCTTGGTGGTTTTCAATAAAAATGTGGTGATTTTAATCATGCTAATAAAAAAAGTTTTAGGGTAGCCTCAAAGTCTTGGGCAATATTCCCTCTCTCAATAAAGTACACCCAAACATTCAAGGCTGTGACAAGTAGTAGGCATACGAATTATGTCACTCTGTAACATAAACTGTGAACTAGATCAGGGGTGAAAAACTCACCACAGCCTGTTTGTTGGACGTTTGCCAGAATCACTTCCCTGGCATTTGGGCAAGTTAACCGAGCTTATACGTCCAGTTTGTTTCAGGTCTCCAGACATGGCTAAGGGCATGTCAGAATTCAGAAACTTCATGAAATGCTACATGACTGATCCATACACTGATATACTTCGCTCTTCAGTGTGAAGCAAAAATACCCTGAAGTAAATTTTCCCAGTTTTGAATACAGCCAGATGAAAATATCTGCCCCAATTAGTTCCATTTTATCTACCACATGTATGCAGGGAACATTGTTACCACACTTTGGTCTACAAATGGGAAAAATTATCCAAGAACTTTTTTTGACACTGCTTACCTTAGAGATTTATTTCCCCTCAGGAACAGTCAATATTTGCTCTCCCTCTTTTTAATGTCAACACGACACATTGTAAAATGTCATTTATATAAAGACTTCTTTAAAGAAAATCACTTGAGAGTAACTTGCCATGAAAAAAACTGTTGAGCTTTAAAAGCATCTTCTCTTTTTTAAACTATGTTAAATAGAAGATAGAAGTAGACAATAGATAGATAACAAACAGATGAATAGATGATTTATTTATTAAGTACTGACCATATGCCAGGTATACTGGCATTCTGTATATTTTGGGGAGTAGAGGAATTTCTATTAATTATTATATTAATATACATGCTGTAACCTAAATTTGAAGGCATTGTGATGATGCAAAATGTAGTTTGATTTTTGAAATTTTGACTTCTCCCATTTCCTTTCATGAGTTTCATGTGAAAGGGTTGAGTTTGCAGGTAAGGAAGAAGAAAAAAGAAAGGAGGAAGAGGAGGAGGAGGAGGA
>NW_025379252.1:0-1758 GCF_016433145.1 Gracilinanus agilis
TATGGCACTAAATAAGTAAATTAATTTGGGTAGAATGGTCATTTTTATTATGTTAGCTTGTCCTACCCATGAGCAATCAATGTCCCTCCATTTCTTAAATGTTTAATTGTGCACTACCTATCCTTCAAACCTTTCCTGAATCCTTTAGCTAAATTCTCTTGGCTTTTCCAAATTTCTTATAGCAATTTATCTGGATCTCTGAATTTGCCCATGTCATAAATTATGTTAATTATATACACATCTCATGCCCTTTATTTGACTATACCCTCCTCCCAGTTCTCTACTCCTACTGTTTCTAGTTTCCTTCCCCCAAATTCTCATACCTATTTACCTCCAACCAGAGGCATTGTGGTCATATTTCAAATCCTGTCTCAAATGCATATCAGTCATATGAAATTGAATAAATGCCCTAATTTCTCTCAGCCTCAGCTTCCTCATCAGTAAAATTAAGATAAGAGTGCTTTCCTTGGGTTTGTAAAGATCAAATGAAATGGCATATGCAAATGCTCTGTAAAAATAAAAATATTATGATAATGATAATTGTTATTATGATTATTAGTAGCAGCAGTAGTAGTACAGTATTCAGTCTGTTACCTGGTCAATCTTTTGTTGTTCCTCCTTCCTACAGGAACAGCTCACTATCTCACATAAAAAGCTAATTCTAGTCATTCTGATACTCCTGCCCTTCTGCAGAGTTGCTCATGTCAGCTTATCACACAGAGATATTTAGGACGTTGTTTTATCCTTCACATACTGAGTGTCTTGCTTTCTTTTTGTTCCATTATGGAACAATATTCCAATGTGTAGATCACTGCAGGTTTTGGATTCCACCCTGATTTTTAAAGGCATCTCCTCATCAGTCAATTTCCTGTCACTTTGGCACACTTAGTTTATTTTTCTTTCTTCACCATGATTGTAGTATACTCATATTAACACATGATCATGTGCAGTTCAGTACATTTATTAAGCAACTAATATGTTCTAGGCACCATGCTAAGTGCTGGGATACCAATAAGAAAAGGAAAGACAATCCTTGTCCTTAAAGAGGTTACAGTCGAATGGAGGAGGACAATACCCAAAAGAAAGCTGAAAAGCTATTGAGATGGGGACATCAAGGGGTACCTGGTACGAAGAATGATGCTCTCCCAAGTAGAGCCATTGATTAAAAGTGAAGTTAGCAGTACCAGATCTTAAAGTGTACTATAAAGCAGCGGTCCTCAAAATAATATGGTACTGGCTAAGAGACAGAAAATAGGATCATTGTAATAGGCTTTGGATAAATGTCCTCAGCCAGATAGTGTATGATAAACCCAAAGATCCCAGCTTTTGGGACAAGAATCCACTGTTTGAAAAAACTGCTGGGAAAATTGAAAAGCAGTATGGGAAAGATTAGGTTTAGATCAACATCTCATACCCTATACCAAGAAAAATTCAGAATGGGTAAACGTCTTAAATATAAAGAGGGAAACTATAAGCAAATTAGGTGAACATAGAATAGTATACTTGTGAGATCTATGTGAAAGGAAAGAATTTAAGACCAAGCAAACGATAGAGAATATTACAAAATGTAAAATGAATAATTTCAATTATATTAAATTAAAAAGGTTTTGTACAAACAAAACCAATGCAACCAAAATTAGAAGGGAAGCAACAAATTGGGGGAAAATTTTTACAACAAAAACTTCTGACAAAGTTCTAATTTCTCAAACTTATAAGGAGCTAAATCAGTTGTACAAAAAATCAAGCCATTCCCCAATT
>NW_025379253.1:0-7381 GCF_016433145.1 Gracilinanus agilis
CCCTTCCTCCCTTCCTCCCTCCCTTCCTTCCTTCTTTTCTTCCTTCTTCAAAGGGACTGCACAATTTAGTGATCTTTTGCGCATAATTCTAAATTGCTTCCCAGAGTGATAACCAATTCACAGTTCCACCAGCATTGCATTAATGGGTTGTGCTGCATTTAATCAAATTAACTTAGCCTTTTATATTTTTAAAGATGGCCATTGGACTCTTGGTTGGGAATTTTATCTGTTAGTACAGTACTGATTCTAAGAGAAAGTTTTATTCAACTTAAAGCATTTCAACTTATACCACTTTTCCCAGAAATATAACCTGCCATAAGCTTGGGAACTGCCTGCAAATCATGTTTATATTCACATTTCCTTTTTGGATCGTATACATGTCATGAGAAAGCACATTTGTTGTGGGGAGGGTTGAGGTAGAGGAGCCATGACAGTTTTATATACAGACAAAAAAAAGTCATCACATAATGGAGAAAACAACCTTTCAAGGCTTTGTGCCTGGGGTTTGATTTACTTAGAAATTTTATTTTCTTGTAACATATCTGCAATCAAATGTTTCTTTTTATAAAAAAAACTCACTAGTTCTAAAATGAAAGTGTCATGGGAAAATAAATTTGTGAGTAAATAAGGTACTTGTCTATGCCAACTGTAGTTGGCTGACTACAGCTGGCATGATGACTGCATCAGCCAATATTGATCAAATGGACAGGCTCTCTCAGTTCTGGAAGTTGAGCCAAGGAATATACAATCAAAGAACATATGTTTGCTAATGGAACCAATGGGTTATTTTATTGGACAAAAGGACAAAGTGCCATTTCTTTTTGTATAGTTAAGCTGATGGGCTTCAGAACCCCAGTATTCTGTGTCACACTGTAGCAGAATAGTCTCTGAAATATTTGCCAAATGGGAAATACACAGACTAAAGAGCCAAGAAGCCTAGTTGGGCCAAATTTAGGGATACATTTTTATATTATGCATGTTGTGACTCAACATATATAGCCTTGAGGGAATAGTATAGCAAGAAAGGCTATATGGTGCAATGGGTGGCTTACTGGACTTAAAGTCAAGAAGATGTAGGTTAAAGTCTTGCTCCGGATACTTAAAATTCTGAGTAATAAGGGGGAAGTCACTTAACCTCCATGAGCTTCAGCTTCCTCATTTTGCAGACTTTAAAGCTAGCACTTAAGCAATACAAAGTAAGAGAATGTAAAAGTTTAAATAATTACAAAAGGAAATCAATTAGTTACACCTATTTGCATAGGTAAACCCAAGCATATGGTAATTAGAGAAAGGTACACTATTAAAAGCCCGAAAACAGGAGGAGAATGTTGTCTGTCACCTAGACCTCTGAGATCTATGTTGATGAGAATCCCCAAGAACCCTTATTTTGTTTATACTTGAAAGTTTAGAGTTGATCACTTTGGGGGTGATTAAGGAAAGCTTCCCAGAACTGTTGGTCACTGGGAATTGAGCTACCCTTGAAAGATTTGGGGAGGCAGAGCACATGAGATAATATCCTAGGTTGTGATTATTGAGTAGAGATGAGAAAGGGGATCGACATTTGAGGGGTACAAGGAAGACACTGGAGGATAGTCTTCATGCAGGCAGCTAGATGGCATAGCGGAGAGAGCAGCCAGGCCTGGAGTCAAGAAGACTCATATTCCTGAGCTCAAATCTGGTCTCAGACACTTACTAGCTATATGACCCTGGGCAAGTCACTTCACCTTGTTTGTCTCAGTTTTCTCATCTGTAAAATGAACTAGGGAAGGAAATTGCAAACCACTTATTCTTGCTGAGAAAACTCCAAATAAGGTCATGAAGAGTCAAACACAACTGAACAATAAGTGTTCATTAGAAAAGAACTGGAGGGGGGCAATTAGGAGGCTCAATGGATTGAAAGCCAAGCTTAGCTATGGGAGGTCCTGGGTTCAAATGTGACCACAGACATTTCTTAGTTGTGAAATCCTGAGCAATACACAGTATTGATTCCAAGAAGGTAAAAGTTAAAAATAAAAAGAAGAGAACTGAGATCCTTCAAATACTTGACAACTATCATGTTCATTGTATCTACTGGTCAGAGAAAATTTAGCCTACTTGCTAAATAGTCACCAAAGGAGTTGTTGGGAAGTTCCATGAGCGGGTGGTAAGCTCCTTGAGTTGCTGGCTGCCATGAACTCTTTATCCTGAGGACAGGTGAACATAGTCAAGTATGACTCATTAGTTTATAACACCACCCTCTGAAATATCCTTTGACTGCCTCTTTAGGTTTTTCCTAGCACTCTCCTTGGCTCACTCTGAGACAATAGATACATGTGTTTGCTGGTAAATCAACAGCTTCTGCCTTTGTCTATAAGCCTTGGCTTCTTCTGCTAGGATAGAATTTGTCTAATAGCCTATCTAGAGATAAGAGGACAGGAAGAGCAAATTTATTAATGTAGGATCATGCTGACCTCACCAACTAGAATCATTTGCTATTTGTTGAACATACATCTATCTATTAAGTACTTGCTTTGGGTAAACAATGGAGCTAGTAATTACTCCTGAGGATAACACCAAGAGGAACAGGGCCACAGTTCTAGAGCTAGAAGGGACCTTAGAGGTCATTTAGTTGAACCCCCAAATCTTACAGATAAGGAAACTGAAGAAGAGAGGTTAAGGGAGTTGCCTAAGGTTACACAGATCAGGTGGCCAAACCAGAGTTCTAATGCTAATGATCCAACTACAAACTTGATGCCCTTTCTACTGCCTTACGATATTTACACTGTCATGCTACCTTCCTGGGCAGGTAGGTGGCACAGTGGATAGAATGTTGGGCTTGGAGACAGGAAGATTCATCTTCCTGAGTTCAAATCTGGCTTCAGACACTAGTTGCGTGACTCTGAGCAAATCACTTAATCCTGTTTGCCTTTGTTCCTCATCTGTAAAATAAACTGGAGGAGGAAATGGCAAAACCACTCCAGTATCTTTGCCAGGAAAACCTCAAATAGAGTTACAAAGAGTCAGGCAGGAGTGAAATGACTGAACAACAACAATCTACCTCCCAACATGGCCCCTGAACTCCAGGAACTTACAGTCTAGTGGGACAGGTAATATATGTATACAAATATCTATAAAACTGCATGTAATCCAGAAAATGGCCTCTGAACTTGATATTCCATTTGCCGCCTCTGTGAAATTGAAACCATCTCTCAAGAAGCCTGGAATTCCCTCTGTCTTTGTCTCTGTCTCTGAAAATCTTTATCTTCCTTTAAGTCTCCCATGAGATGTTATCTCCTTGATGATGTTTTTCCTCATTTTCCCAGCTGTGAATGTTTGCTTCCATCCTATATTTTCTGCACCTGTTATTTACTCTTCCTTCTCTCACCTATAATAAAAGTTCCTTGAAGGCAGAAGTACTTTTGCTTTTTTGCCCAGGTAAGACAGTAATAGTTGTTTAACAAATGTTGAATTGCATCTGAAGTGTATAAGATTGGAACAAAGAAAGAGTACTAGGAGGACTCTGAATAGGATGAAGACATTTCTACCACCTGGGATGGGGGAACAGAGGAGATTAGAGAAATCTCCCTGCATATTCTGCCAAATTAATCATCCTAATGCATGGATCTGATCAAATCGCTCCACTCTTCAATGCCATCATGCTCACTAAATTTCAGAGATGGAATAGTTCTCATAGGTCATATGGTATAGCTTCTACCTGAACAGAAATTCCTTATACAATAATCACAGAAAAGTGGTCATCCAGCTCCCCTTGAAGGCCTCCCATGACAGGGAACCCCACTGCCTCCTAAGATGACCCATAATACTTTTTGGAGAGTGCTCATTGTTGACAAGTTTTTCTTTATATTGAGTAAAAATCTGCTTCTCTGCAACTCCCACCCATTGCTCTGAATTCTGTTCTCATTGGTCAAGCAGAACAATTTTAGTTCTTCTTCAACAATGCAACATATCAGATGGCTGTTGTCCTTCATACTCCAAGAGGACCACAATGATATTACAGGGTGATGTCTTTTGACTTGTGCATAAATTAGATTTAAGTGAGGCAGAGTTGTATGGAATTGTCAGCCTCACTGTCTCTTCCAGAATCATTGAATTCCAGTGGCAAGACAAAAGTCAACTTGACTGGTGATGGCTGGAGATGCAGTGAATGACTTTGGCTTCTTGAATGTTTAACCAGGCTCTAAAAACTGCACAGTGCCTACTTCCACCACCTTCATGGCTATTGGCTATTTCTAATCCCCTCCTTCCTCTAGGAGAAGTTCTTACATGCCTGGGGTAGGCACACCGCTAATTCACTGACAGGTTTGAGGTCTTTCATGCCACAGCTCCTTGGAGCTACTGGTGAGAGCTGGAGGGCAGGTGGACACCAAAAGGTGGAAAGCAGCCCTGAAAAGGGCTCAGCAAGCCTTTACACCAGAGGTACAAGTCTTCCCCGAATACCCTGAACATTCCATGTCAGATACTTGAATACTTGGAGACATTCTTCATGTTCCCCTTTCAGTCTTCCATATTCTTCTTTAAATATTTCTTGGATGACATTGCTTTTATCAATCTCACACCCTTGAATTATTCCTTTGGATCCACTACAATTTTTCAGTATCTTTCCTAAATCATGGTGCCCAGAGTGGAACACAATACTCCAAATGTGATTTGACTGCAGCAAGTACAATAGGAATGTTATCTTCCTTTTTCTGGGCATTATGCTTCTATCATATCAGTGTGAGTTGATGTCAGCCCTTTTCTTTTGGGTTTCTGTACCATATTCTTGGTTCATATTGAATTTACAACCTAGTAAAATCTTTCTGATCTCTCATAGGAACCTTGTCTTTCCAATAGGGTAGTTGTCAATTTGATTTTCTTAAACCCATGTGTAGGGCCTGACATTTATTCCCTATTTAATTTCATCGTGTTGGACTCAATCCAATATTTTAGCCTATTGAGATGTTTTTAGTTCCTGACTCTGCCATCCAATTGTTTAGCTCTATTGCTTTCAGCTCTGTGTCATCTACAAATCTGATAAACATGCTGCCATCATTCAAGCTATTGATAGAGACATTGAACAGTATAGGCTTAAGGGCAGATCTCTGGGACAGTTCACTAGAGAGTTGCCTCTAAGTTGACATCAGTTCACTTTAAGACTCTGGAACTCCTGCAATTTAAACGATTCAGTTGAACAGTTATGAATCTAGCTAATTGAAACACCATTTAGCCCACAACTTTTCACAAGGATAGCATGAGAAACGAACTATACCTGGATTTTAGCAAGATAATCAACAACATCAACAGCATTTTCCTGATGCACCAGAGGAAAAACTAGATGAAAAAAAAGAGAGAGAATATTAGTTGGATATGAATTCTGTCATAATAAGACTATGAAGTCTCATGGGGATAAATATTCCCCTTTCTGACTGCTTACAAATGAGTTTAATTAAAAAAAAAACCTTCTGTTTTAGACTGAGTATCAACACTGAGTATCGATTCCAAGGCAGAACAGTAAGGACTAAGCAATTGGGGTTAAGTGACTTGTCCAGGCTCACATAGCTAAGAACTGCCTGAGGTCACATTTGAACTCAGGGCTGGCTGTCTCCAGGCTTTGCTCTCTATCTACTAAGCCACCTAGCTGCCCCTAGCAAAGTAGTTATTCAAAAATACATTTGAGGGTTCCGGGTTAAAATGGCGGCAGAGTAAGAAGCAGCTCTTAACCTCTCCTGACCAAAACACACAAAACTCCTCAAGGGGACATAAAAACAAGTCCAGACGAACGGAGGAACCCCACAACAGGGCACAGCGTGGAAGATACGTGGAATCGAGGCATTTCCATGCTATAAAGGGGTGAAATAGCTCTCACTAAATCGCGAGCTGAGCAACCACCCCACCCCTTCCACACACAACACCTATAGCGCCGAAGCCAGCTAAAAAGAAATAGAGCAAGTTTGGGGCACCCATCGGATCATTGGTAGCTCCAGGGCCTGTTCCTGAGAGCAGCAAGATTTAGGACCCCAAAAAGCTAACGAACGCACACAAAATTTGAGCGCGGGAGCAGGACGCCCAGAGCGGACGCAGGGCACAGAGCGCGGGCTCAGAGCGCAGGCACGGGTGGAGGCAGACACAGCCACGAGCTAAAGCTCTGAAACCCTGAGTGGGGAACCAGTGCAGACGGGTATACGACTGTGGAAGCAGCGCCTTGAGACTTGTAAAGAAACCTCCGGCAGAGGATCAAGCAAGGGGGTCCACCAGGGGGCTTGACCTTGGAAAAAAACCAGACAGACCTCAGGAGCCAATAGACCGCGGACAGACCCTGAGCGCAAGGATAAACCTGAGAAGCTGCTGGGCTAACGATGGCTACCCAGTCTCAGGAAGCTCAGAAGAGAAAGATTAACAACAAGAAAAAGAAGTCTTTAACACTCGACAACTTTTACACAGAGAAAATCCAGACAACCGAGCAAACAGAGGAGGAGAACAAACAAGCATCCGGACCCTCCTCAGATAAGGAAAACTCCTCACAAGCTATGGAAGAGTTCAAAACTGAGATTTTGAGGAAAATGGAAGAGATCTGGCAAGAAAATAACTGTTTAAAAGGTACAATCTTGCAAGTGGAAAGTGAGGCTCAGAAACCAAATGAACTGATAAGCAAATTGAACAATAGAAATGACCAGATTGAAAAGGAATACCAGAAGATTATAGCCGAAAACCAGAAGATTATAGCCGAAAACCGAAAGATTATAGCCGAAAACCAATCCCTAAAGGCTAGAATTGAGCAATTGGAAGCTAATGATCTCTCAAGACAACAAGAACAAATAAAACAAAGTCAAAAGACTGAAAAAATAGAAGGAAACATGAAATATCTCAATGAGAGAGTGACAGACCAAGAAAACCCGTCTAGAAGAGACAATTTGAGAATAATTGGTCTTCCAGAAAAACCAGAAATTAATAGAAACCTGGACTCCATACTAACAGAAATAATCCAGCAAAATTGCCCTGAAGTCCTACAACAAGAGGGCAAACATTGAAAGGATTCATAGAACACCTGCGACATTCGATCCAGAAAAGAAAACACCCAGAAATATAATTGCAAAATGCAAGAGTTTCCAAGCAAAAGAAAAAATCTTACAAGAAGCCAGAAAGAAACAATTCAAATATCAAGGAGCACCAATCAGGATCACACAGGATCTGGCAGCCTCCATGCTAAAAGATTGCAAGGCTTGGAATACGATATTCAGAAAGGCAAGAGAGCTGGGCCTGCAACCACGGATCAACTACTCATCAAAATTGACTATATATTTCCAGGGGAAAATATGGGCATTCAACAAAATTGAAGAATTCCAGGTATTTGCACAGAAAAGACCAGGGCTAAATGGAAAGTTTGATATCCAACCACAAAAAT
>NW_025379254.1:0-9324 GCF_016433145.1 Gracilinanus agilis
TTCCTTCCTTCCTTCCTTCCTTCCTTCCTTCCTTCCTTTCTTTCTTTCTTTCTTTCTTTCTTTCTTTCTTTCTTTCTTTCTTTCTTTCTTTCTTTCTTTCTTTCTTTCTTTCTTTCTTTCTTTCTTTCTTTCTTTTCTTACTGGCTTTTTGCTCTTTAACCTTTATTATTCTCATCTGTAAAATGGTAGTAATAATGCTTTGTCTATTTTATGAGGTTATGGATTTGGAAGATATCTCAGAAGCTATCTAGTCTCATTTTGCAGATGAGGAAACAGGATTTCAGGAAGGCTGCTACTTACCTAAAGCCACACTCTGGTAGTGAATTTCAGAGGCAGGATTTGAACCTTGAATCTCTGCTTTCTATATAACAACACTGCCTCACTGATCAGGCTGTGATGAAGACCACTTCAAAGTGCCATAGAAATGTGAATTAGAATTGACTGAGAACATTATTTACCCCTTTCTTTCTTCAGGTTCTTTCCCAACTTTTTCCAGTCCCATTTCCTCCAAGAAGCCTTCCTCACCCAAACCTACCAGAAAGCTCTTTTCTCTCAGATTAACAATAGAATTTGCTTTATCTACCACCCATAAAAATTCAGTTTTCTCTTATTCTGTTTTATTTTCTGGTTGGTCTCTGTCCATAACCCTTTTTCTCTAGCCAAGTTAGGGGCTCCCCAAAGCCATGCATTAAAACTCGGAACTAGCTTGGGAAAAGAAAGGAAAGAAGGAAGGAAGGAAGGAAGGAAGGAAGGGAAGGGGAGGAGAGGAGAGGGATAAAAGAGAAAAAAACAATCCCATACTTTGTCTAATGAAAGCTTAAGGCCTCTTATGGAAGACAGACTTGAGATTGGGATATGAGAAAGAAAATGAATAGAAGGCTTTCTAAAAGTGCAAGAAGTCATCCGTGGAAGCCAGGGAGACTTGGGAAGGCAAAGGAGCCATATATCCTTGGATGGATGTCTTCAGGAACAGAAAGCTCTGAACTTAGAAGTAAGAGGACTTGGGTTCTAGCCCTGGTTGATGTGTATATCCAAAAGATTATCAAACACTGAGGAAGTAGAACGGGCATTAGTTCAAAAACTACAGAGAATCTGAGTTCAGATTCTGACTCTTCTGTTTACTAAGCATATAACCTTGAGCAAGTCTCTTAAATCTGCCTTGGTCTCAGTTTCCTCATTTGCAAAACAAAGAAATTAAATGTATTAACTATTTTGATATAATTGGTTTCCTTTGTAATCCTAAGTATTTTATTTTATACATGTAAAACATTCTGGTAATATTTCCCCAGAATGTCAAAGGGGGTCTAAAGGTCAAGATACCCTGGACTAGATAAGCTTAAAAAGACTTTTTTTTTTTTTTCAATTAATAAGCATTGCTTTCTCCTTTTCACCTGCTTCCAGTGGTGGTGGGGGAGCCCTTATATAACAAATCTTCATAATAAAGTTAATCTTTAAAGTTCCTTTTATCTCTAAATCTTATGCTTAAATGAGATCATGAATGTAAAGCTCTTTGAAACCATGTCACTATATATAGTGAATGTCAGTTATTATTGGACCTCAGTTTCCCCATCTCTTAAAAATAAGAGGATTGGATTAATTAATCTTTTAAGTTCTGTGTCATGATTCAGGTCTTCTAGAATTCTGATTCTCTAATTTTAGTGTTACACAATTCTAAATATTTCGCATGGGAGTCTGTTTGAACTGATCTTTGGGGCTGGGCCCTAAGGAGGCAGGGGGAGAGGGAGGAAGGAAACTTGAGGGAAAGGTTGGGAAGAGGGGCACCTCATTCCAGAATCTTAACTTTTATTTTTTCAGTTCAATTTCTTCTTTCTTAGCCACTCTGGATTCCATGAGGCCTGAGGACAATAATTAATGGTATTGGGGAAAGGAGGGGGGATAGGAATTGCCCTTCAAACTTTGCCCCCTGAGATTGCTAACTAACTCCCTTGGATGGCCCCTCCTTGGCAAGGCAGGCCTCTCACCTGTCAATCCCTGGTCTCCTTGGTCACTAAACCCTCAGCTCCCCACTGGGGTGAAGTGGGAGGGACAGGGGGCCAGAACTGGAACCAGAGCTGACTCCGAAACAGGGCCTCTGAAGGTCTTCTGGTCTTTTTCTGGAGGTAGGGATATCTTCCCAGTTCTTCCCCTCCTTCCCTCCACTGGAAGTTCTGTTCTAGATGTGTTCTTTTCAGCTGATTCTCTACTTTAACTCCCTCGTTTCATCCCTGGGTAAGCTGAGGCCCTGACACTTGGAGAGACTTTCCAAAGGTTACATAGCTAGGCAGAAACAGGCAGGATTAGAATCCTCTCTTCTTCCACTTCCAGGGAAGGGATATAGAAACTTAATTCTCTTTGCTTTATTGCCCCTGACTTCCTACCACAGATTGCTAGAAATGGGTGCAGAGGCTCCAGAGAGTGCTCAGGGTGAAGGAATGTATGTCGTGGAACTGAGGAAAACTCAGGGAAGGAAGGCAATGGGGGATGAAATGAGGGATCCTCTCCTGGGGGAAGGAGCTCCCTTTTTTGATCTCTTTCCAATCTATCTTCTTGCCCCTAGAGGTTACCAGCCACGAGCCTCTCTTAACCTTTCCTGGACAAGATTTGTTGTTGTTGTAATTGTTGTTGTTTTGTCATGTCTGACTTGGGAGTTTTCTTGGCAAAGGTAGTGGAGTGGTTTGCTTGCCATTTCCTTCTTCAGCTTATTTTACAGATGAGAGCTTAAGTGACTTCCCAGGGTCCACACAGCCAGTAAGTATCTGAGCTAGATTTGAAGTCAGGTCTTCCTGATCACAGACCTGAGACTATCCACTACATCACCTAGCTATTCTGTATCAGACTCCCAATTTGGAACCGTTTCCCTCAGGGTTGAGGGGAAAAAAAGGCAGAAAAGTTAAACTTATTTTTTTCTGAAGAGTATCAGTGCCATGAAAAGAAAAAAAAATGATTCAATTGACTCAGATTGTATTCCCATTTTTGACTTGCTAAATGACTAAGCAAATTTCTGGTCTAAGTAATGATTGGGGCTGAGGATGGGGTAGGAAGGAAGAAAGTGGAATCAAGATTTCCCTCTTCCTTCCTCTCTCCCCTCAGAGGGAAAGGCCACAAGATCGTTTCCTCTTGATAAAGTGTCCAGAAGAGCAGAAAGCTTTGGCCAAAGGTCAGAGATTCTACTTCCACAAGGATTCAACTATCTGTGCTTCCTGGTCCCCCTAGACTCTGCTCTCCTAGTGTCCTTTCTCCTCCCTACCTCCCCTCCTTCCTTCTTTCTCTCTTGACTAATGGCCCATTCTTTCCATCCCAACTACCCAAGACCTTTTCCTCCTAAACCAGAAATTTTAAACTTGGGGTATATGAACTTAAAAAAATGTTGATGTCTATTTAAACATGACTGATTTCTTTTATAATCCTATGTATTTGATTTATGCATCAAAAGGCATTTTTCTGAGGAGCCCATAGGCTTCATGAGGCTACCAAAAGGGTCTCTCTAGTTTAAGACCTTAACCACTCTCCCCACTCCCAATCTCCCTACCCCAATTCTCCATTTCCCATCATTGGAGTTACCTCTAGCCATGACCCTTCCTAGTCTCCCTCTCCCCAGCTTCCTGGTCCCATCCTCCTTCAGCCAATGATTTCCTCTTCTCTTGAGCTCCAGGGACCAAAGACCATGGCTCAACTGGTATGGGGGTTGCTCTTCCTGGGCCTCATGGCCATGGCTCATGGGCTTCGGAAGGGTGATGATCTGCTTGATGTCTGCATGGATGGTAAGCACCACAAGTACAAGCCTAGTCAAGAAGATGATCTTCATCAACAGGTAAGTGGCAGGGAGAACATCTCCTGGAGGTTCTCTGGGAGGGAGGGGGAATGTGCTACTACAGTATCCTGAATAGGAGATGGGACAGGAGATTAGGCTAGAAGGTGGGCCACAGGGGACAGGTAGCACTGCACATCCCTAATTTAGGGACAGGAGCACTCCTCCTAATAGTTCCTAATTTGATAGTTTTCAAAGTTTTCTCACAACCATGACCACCAAAAATGGGAAGTTAGCCCATTTTTGCAGATGAGGAAACGGAGGCTTCAGAGCTAGGTGATTTGCTCAAAGTCAGAGAGCTGGTCATGCTGGGACTAATCTGCATCTACATCTCAGGCTCTTAGAAGTTTCATAGAATCCTAGATTGTCAGAACTAGAAGTGACAGTCAAACTATTGCATTTGTGAAGGTCCATGAGTTTGGCAATGGGAATCCTGGGGAAAGATTAGACATAGCCTGTACAGAACTTACCATCAAATAAGAGCAAAGAGAGCTATATAAATAAATGGGTAACTAAAAAGGCTGGGAGGAAGATAAGCTCAAAGAAGATTTTACTAGAAAATGCTAGAAGAAATTTGAGGAGAAAGTTCTTTTAAAATTTTATCTGGGAGGGGGCAGCTGGGTAGCTCAGTGGATTGAGAGCCAGGCCTAGAGACAGGAGATCCTAGGTTCAAATCTGGCCTCAGACACTTCCCAGCTGTGTGACCCTGGGCAAGTCACTTGACCCCCATTGCCCACCCTTACCACTCTTCCACCAAGGAGCCAATACACAGAAGTTAAGGGTTAAAAAAAAAAAGATAAAAAAAAAATCATCTGGGGGTGCAGCTAGGTGGCTCAGTCAATTGAGAGCCTAGAGGCAGGAGGTCCTGGGTTCAAATTTGACCTCAGACATTTCATAGCTGTGTGATCCTGGGCAAGTTATTTAACTCCCACTGCCTAGCTCTTACCACTTTTCTGTCTTGGAACCAATATACAGTGTTGATTTTAAGATAGAAAGTAAGGGCTTAACAAAAATTTTTTTATCTAAAAATGGTTTAAAATTTATTTTAATAACCAAAAGTCCATGTTATCTGCACAATCCCAGGATTGGAAAAACAGAAGAAAAAGCCCAAAGCTCTTGTAAGAAATACAGTGCATAGTAGGTGGTGGGTGAAAGATGAAATGAAGGAGGAAACAAAGGTTCCATCTCCTGAACATGAAGTTTTATCAAGCAATGCAGGGCACATGTCCAAATTGGAACAGGCCCCTTCTTCTGCTTAGACACATGGACCCTGAATACTGGGGGAGATAAACTTTTTTATACATAAAAAACAATCAAACAAGGAAACCATCAAACCGAATACAACATTAGGTAATTTGACTTCTAATTGGAGGAGAGATCAGGGACTTTCCAAATGGGGAAGGGGAGAAAGAACAGATGCAATTATCTGAATTGGGAAAAATTACTAACCCCCCTCCAATTGTCTACTCATTGAAATAGTAACTGATTTACCAGTCCTGGGTCAGTTTTCATGGGATGTTCAGGTGCTTGAGCTGTATAATTAGGAGAAAATTCCTCGCACCTCTCTTTGGATCTGGCTGAGTTTCTGGCCAGCATGACCTAGGTATGCTTAGAGCAGGTAGAGGTGGTCCACTTTCCCAGACTGGCAGAGTTAGGGTCAAACAATGCAACAAGATCTTCCCATAATCCCCCCCCCCCCCCATTGACTCTCAAGCTTTCTTATTGGCCCAACTCTCTACCCTCCAGTGTAGCCCATGGAAAAAAAGAGCCTGCTGCACAGTAAACACTAGCATCGCAGCCCATGAGGATGCCTCCTACTTGTATGGCTTCAACTTTAACCACTGTGGGATGATGGCTCCAGCCTGCAAACGCCACTTTGTCCAAGACACATGTCTCTACGAGTGTTCCCCAAATCTGGGACCCTGGATCCAGCCTGTAAGTGACTGAGGGGGAAACAAGTCTTTTGTCCTTACGTGGCCCCCAGTATTGAAGGGGCCTCTGCTTTCGAGGACACAGGCCAGTGTTAAGAGTTTGAAAACTAATGCTCCCTCTTCCCCATCAAGGCAGAGTCGAGCTGGAGGAAGGAACGCATCTTGAATGTCCCCCTCTGCAAGGAGGACTGTAACCAGTGGTGGGAGGACTGTAAATTCTCCTATACCTGCAAAGAGAACTGGCACAAAGGCTGGAATTGGACTTCAGGTGAGGCTCAGCTCTCTGCCCACCCTACCCTGTTAGGGGAGCAGGGCTTTTGGGGATCCTGGCCAGAGGCAAAGATGAGCTGGGGGAAGGATGGTATGTCTGTGCCTTTGCACAGGAGGTGGGGACATGGACTCTGGGTGTAGAACATTGTATATTGTGGTTTTGAAGTGCCTAGTAGTTCTGCTGAACTTATCACATCCCCTTCAGGTTTTTTTTTTTTATTATTATTATAACTTATGTCTGTCTGGAAGGACACAGGCCTTGAGAGATTTTGAGAAGTGTAATTGATAGAAAAACAAGATAAAGTGAAGGGTTAGGGTTTGGGCATGGAATGTTGGGACTAAAGGATGAGGCATCTGGGGGAAAACTTAAGCCTAGGGTTAGGGGCTAGGATTTGGCATTAAGTATAGAAGAGTGTGGCCTTTTTTTTTTTTTTTTTTTTTTAATTATTTCTTTAAAAGTCTATTTACTGGGGCAGCTGGGTAGCTCAGTGGATTGAGAGTCAGGCCTAGAGACAGGAGGTCCTAGGTTCAAATCCGGCCTCAGACACTTCCCAGATGTGTGACCCTGGGCAAGTCACTTGACCCCCATTGCCCACCCTTATCACTCTTCCACCTAGGAGCCAAGACACTAGAAGTTAAGGGTTTAAAAAAAAGTCTATTTACTTATTTATTTAATTTAGAATATTTTCCCATGGTTACATGAATCATGTTCTTTCCCTCCCCGCTTTTCACCCTCTTCCTATAGCCAATGAGCAATTCCACTGGGTTTTACATGTGTCATTGATCAAGACCTATTTCCATATTATTAATATTTGCAGTAGACTGATTGTTTAGAGGCTATATCCCCATTCATAGTCCCCATTGAATCATGTGATCAAGCAGATGTTTTTCTCCTGTGTTTCTACTCCCACAGTTCTTTCTCTTGGTGTGGATAGCATTCTTTCTCATAAGTCCCTCAGAATTGTCCTGGATCATTGCATTGCTGCTAGTAGAGAAGTCCATTACATTGGATTGTACCAGTGTATCATTCTCTGTGTATATGGTTTTCCTGGCTCTGCTTCTTTCACTCTGCATCAATTCTTGGAGTTCGTTCCAGTTCACATGGAATTCCTCCAGTTCATTATTCCTTTGAGCACAATAGTATTCCATCACCAACAGATACCACAATTCATTCAGCCCAATTGAAGAGCATCCCTTCATTTTCCCATTTTTTGCCACCACAAAGAGTGTAGCTATAAATATTTTTTGTACAAGTCTTTTTCCTAATTTTCTCTTTAGGGTATAAACCCAGCGATGGTATGGCTGGATCAAAGGGCAGATAGTCTTTTAATGCCCTTTGGGCAGAGTTCCAAATTGCCTTCCAGAATGGTTGGATCAATTCACAACTCCACCAACAGTGCATTAATGTCCCAATTTTGCCACATCCCCTCCAACATTTATTGCTTTCCTTTACTGTCACGTTAGCCAATCTATTAGGTGTGAGGCGATACCTCAGAATTGTTTTGATTTTCATTTCTCTGATTATAAGAGATTTAGAATACTTTTCCATGTGCTTATTGATATTTTTTATTTCTTTATCTGAAAATTGCCTATTCATGTCTTTTGCCCATTTATCAATTGGGGAATGGCTTGATTTTTTGTATAATTGATTTAGCTCCTTATTAATTTGAGTAATTAGACCTTTGTCAGAGGCTTTCGTAAAAAGATTTTTTCCCAATTTGTTACTTTCCTTCTAATTTTGGTTGCATCGGTTTTGTTTGCATAGAACCTTTTTAATTTAATGTAAACAAAATTATCCATTTTACATTTTGTAATATTCTCTATCTCTTGCTTGGTCTTAAAATCTTTCCTTTCCCATAGATCTGACAGGTAAACTATTCTATGTTCACCTAATTTACTTATATTTTCCTTCTTCATATTTAAGTCATTCATCCATTTTGAATTTATCTTGGCGTAGGATGAGATGTTGATCTAATCTCTCCCATACTATTTTCCAATTTTCCCAGCAGTTTTTGTCAAATAGTGGGTTTTTGACCCAAAAGCTGGGATCTTTGAGTTTATTGAACACTATCTTGCTGAGATCATTTACCAGAAATCTGTTCCATTGATCCTCCCTTCTGTCTCTTAGCCAGTACCATATTGTTTTGATGACTACTGCTTTATAGTACAGTTTAAGATCTGGTACTGCTAGGCCTCCATCCTTTACATTTTTTTTCATTAGTTCACTTAATATTTTTGATCTTTTGTTCTTCCAAATGAACTTTGTTATAATTTTATCTAATTCAATAAAAGTTTCTTGGTAGTTCGATAGGTATGGCACTTAATAAGTAAATTAAATTTGGGTAAAATTGTCATTTTTATTATATTAGCTCATCTACCTATGAGCAATTGATGTTTTCCCAATTGTTTAGATATAATTTTAATTGTGTGGAAAGTGTTTTGTAGTTGTGTTCATATAGTTCCTTTGTTTGTCTTGGCAAATAGATTCCTAAATATTTTATATTATCTAGTGTGATTTTAAATGGAATTTCTCTTTCTAACTCTTGCTAATGAGATGTATTAGAAATATATAGAAAGGTTTATTTTGTATCCTACAACTTTGCTAAAGTTGTTGATTATTTCTACTAGCTTTTTAGTTGATTCTTTAGGATTCTTTACGTAGACCATCATATCATCCGCAAAGAGTGATAGCTTGGTCTCCTCATTGCCTATTTAATACCTTCAATTTCTTTTTCTTCTCTGATTGTTACTGCTTGTGTTTCTAGAACCATGTTAAATAGTAGAGGTGATAATGGGCATCCTTGTTTCACTCCTGATCTTATTGGGAAGGCTTCTAATTTATCTTCATTGCAGATGATGCTTGCTGCTGGTTTTAAATATATACTGTTTATTATTTTTAGGAGAGGTCCTTCTATTCCTATAATTTCCAGTGTTTTCAATAGGAATGAGTGTTGTATTTTGTCAAAGGCTTTTTCTGCATCTATGTGGCCTTGTTTTGAGTAGAAATTTAGATTAGTTAAGCAGGTCTTGGGGGAAGGACCAGAGGGTAGTGGGCTGGCCATGATTTTGGTTTGTGGATCTAGGTTGGGGGCTGAGGATGTAGGGCTCCATCGCAGGGGAAGTGGTGGTTTGAGTTTTGGGATTGGAATGTAACAGTCTGGAAGGGAGAGACTCTAGACATGGAAAGCTGGGGATTTGGAGTCTAATGCCAAGGTGGAGCTCAGGATGAGGGCTAGGATCCAGAGTTGATCATGGGGAGAAGGGAGGGGAGAAGCCTGGGAGTTGGGGTTGAAGGCTGGTGGGGAGATGAATCTA
>NW_025379255.1:0-8666 GCF_016433145.1 Gracilinanus agilis
GAGAGAGAGAGAGAGAGAGAGAGAGAGAGAGAGAGAGAGAGAGAGACAGAGAGAGACAGAGAGAGAGAGAGAGAGAGATCCTGACCACTGAGCTAATCTGAGAAGACCTCATGGAAGAGGAGGAAACTAAAATAAAAACTTAAAGAGTGCATACTGGGGGGAGGAAGGCTAAATCTGCTCAGGGGAAATAACATGGATAAAGACTTAGAATGAAGAACCAGCATGACTCAAGCAACAGACACAAAGAGAGAGAGAACTATGATAGAGCTAAGACAAAACCCCAAATGTTTAATGTCATGAAATCCAAAGGTCAAGGAAGGGATGATCATCTGGGACTGAGGCTGAAGAGAATCAAAGCAGAGGTAAGGCTTTTGAATAAAGCCAGGATCACTGGTGAATTACCAAAGAGTAATATCAATTGGGTTGGAAGAAGGAGGAAGAGAGAAATGTGATTATGGAGAATTGAGGAATGAATGTGTGGTCATGAAGTGAAGAAAATAAATTACTTTTTTGAGGATTTTATCAATTAAGGGGGGAAATGAGGCACTGTACAGTTAAGCATTTTTTAAAATATGAGGAGACACTATGCATATTTGAAAGCAAAGGGAGTAAAAATATCATTGAAAGACCTTAGAGAGGCATCTAAGTGGATTGAGAGCCAGACCTGGAGATGAGAGGTCCTGGGTTAAAATTTGATCTAAGACATTTCCTAACTCTTTAATCATGGGCAAGTCACTTAACCTTATCTAGCCCTTACCACTCTTCTGCCTTGGAACCAATATCATATTTAACTTATCATCTCCTTAAATTCTTTCTTAAAGTTATCCACTATTATTATTATGTTATCTATTTCCATCTGCATATTACTTAGTTTTTCCATTAAAAATTTGGGTTTTATAACTCTTGATTCATGCAGGTCTAATATTGATAATGCTTCATTAAACATAGTGCCCTCCAACATAATAGAATCATCCTTTTCATCCCTTCCAATTATATACATTTTAGCCCCAACTCTGTCAGAGAGCATGATTACTACCCTTGACTTCTCTGGATCAGCTGAGGCATAGTATATTCTCCTCCAGGTCTTTACCTTCCCTCCATGTGTATCTCTCAGTTTCAGTGAGTTTCTTGTAAACAACACATTGTTAGGTCTTGGTATTTTATCCTTTCTGCTATCCATTTTCATCCAAAGGGTAAAGTCATCCCATTACACTCAATATCCTAGTTACTGGTTATGCATTTCCATCTTCTCTGTTCCTCTTCACTGTTCTCCTCTTTCTTTCCACCTATCCTTCCTAAGCTGTCCAATTTCCTTTCATCAATACCTCTCTAGTTCCACTTATGTGGGACTACATCCTCCCTAGTACAGGTCATAATTCCATCAGACCTCTTTGATCTATGTGACTCTATTTCATAACTTCCCAAAAATCTGCTTTAGAGAATATATCTGATATGTTTGAAGCTATCCACTAATTCTTTTAATATTTTTGTCCTGCAATAAATTTAGTGTATGCATCAGTTTTAACTCACGCTTTCTACATGACTGACTTATCTAATCTAATAAATTAAAAGTGAATTTAGATTGAAATAGTAGGGTCTTAAATTATCTCTTCTGCGTTGGAAAAAAAAATCCTTCCCCCAAATCCTCCTTTATCCTCTCCTTTTTCCCTCCTAGTTCCCAATAGGCCCACCTCTCCAGAGGTCCCTCCTTTGTCCCTTCTCCTTTATCTTTTAATTTTTATCCTAGCTACCTTTTCAAAAATCCTTTCCTTATTCCCCAACCATGTCCTCCTACTTCTTGATATGAGCTTGATTCTATATATCCCTATCTTGTCTTGAGTCTCTCTCTCCCTTTCCCCTGCATCTTACGCTCATACCTTTTGATATGTACTCCCTTCTAGGTATCCCTTCCATCCCTTTTCTTATCCCTTTGCATTCCTTTTTCTTAACCCATCTTAACTCACAGTTTATCTCTTATCCCACCCCTTTCCTCCTGTTTCTCTATATGTTAAGAAAATATTTACCCTCTTAATGAACTATGTTGTTCTCTCTTTCTCCCAGTTGTGATGATAGATTCTAGTACTACCAGCCCTCCATCTCCTTTTCCCCTTCTCCATGACAATATCTCCACTCATTCCTCCTCCATAAAAGGTAGCCATTCCACCTACCAATTCCATTACCTTTTAAAGGTACAGTAAAATTATCATTCTCTATGGGAAAAACTATTGAAGTTGGATGTTTAGGAGAAAGCTTCCGGGAGAGTTAAGTGGAATGGGAGCTACCACACAGTTGTAGTAAACCTTAAAGTACCAAATAAATGTAAACTAGTACCAATGCAATTTCTCATAACACCGTTCTTGTGTCTGTTCCCTCTCTAACCACAACCTGGGAAAGGCAATTGCAACAAAATACAGACAGACTGGGAATACTGATTTTGCAAATCCCCAGAAACTTGTCAGGGTTATTTAATAAATTCTGGAGAGATATGAAGGTGTTTTTCAATGTGCTATGAAAATATATGCTGAAAGTGAATCCTTCTCTTTTCCTGGAAGATAGCTATCCTTCACACCTCATTTAACCATGGAGAATTGTGGGAAGATAAGGAGTTCACTGTAGAGGATTTTGGTAAAGTTGCTGTCATATAGAGAATCAAGTCAAACTCCCTTCAGGCAATCTCTCAGTTAAACACAATGGTTTTCTTAAGAAAAAGCTTTGGAAAATGCAGCTCAGTGGAACAACTTGGCACTTGGGATTAATTGCTTTTCTTTAGATAACCTGAAAAATAAATGAAATATAGAGACAGAGAGAGGGAGAGAGAGAGGGAGAGAAAGGAAAAGAAAGAGAGACAGTCAGTCAGACAGACAGATACAGAGACAGACAGATACAGAGATAGAGAGAGGCAAAGACATAGAGAAAGAAATGATACAAATTCCAATGGAAAAATGTTCAAATGTTTCAAAAACTTTATAATCATATGTCTAGCCTTAATCCTACCTGAGCTTTAAGTAATTAAATATATTCTCTAATGCCATTCCATGTAAACAGAACTGCTTGTAAATATCTTTGAAAATAATCATTTCACTTTCAATCAAGAAGTATTAAGCACTTATTTTGTGCAGAGGACTCTGCCAGGCATTAGAGATACAAAGCTGGAATGTAGAATAGTCCCTACCTTGAAGAGTTCATTATATAGTAGAAGGAATAAAATAGGCACAAATAATTATAAAGATTAAGACAGAGACAGGGACTGGACCTGTGATTCTGTTGGTGTATGGAGTTCCCAGTGAGGAACTTACTTTACTAATGTATGCTGGCACCTTCTCATAATCAGCATATATCAGAGGTGGAATTTCCCATGGACTTTAAAATTATGTGATTCCTATTCCACCCCACCCTTCCCTCATGTTTGTATATTCTTCTTTTCCTCCATCCTAATGATGAGAAATAGTAAATTCTACCACTTTCATTTTCCTTTCAACAATAAGGTATTCCTGCTTTGTCCTTTCTTTATTCCACCCCTCTTAAAACACCTAGAACAGAATCAGTTCATCTTTAAAGTGCTCTGTTGTTTTATTATTTAATTCCTTAAATCCCCTTTGAAAAGATTAATATTCCAAAGGGGATATGATTCTTCTGCCTCTATTAGAATATCCACACTATATCATCATACACATCTTTCCAGTTGCTTGCATAAACTTAATTGGTTTTTCTATACTCTTGCATATGTATTCCAAAGTTCTAATTCAGTTCTTTTTTATCTTTTGGAATATCATATTCTGAGATCTTCTCTAGTTTTTAGTAGAAGTTCTCAAGTCTTACGTGATCCTAACTGTAATTCTTTCTGAAATTCTTGAGATTCTTCCTTTTGGGATTCCTTTCAGAAGATAATTGGTAGTGGAATTGTGAGTCAGCTAAGGGGGGTTAGGAGGGGTTTGCAGGAGAGGGAAAGAACATGAATCATGTAACTATGGGAAAATATTCAAAATAAAAATAAAATAAATAATTTTTTAAAAATTTTTAAAAAAGATGATTGGTAGATTCTCTCTATCTTAACTTTGCCCTTTAGTTCTAATAGATCTGGGTGGGTATCATTGTTAATTTTTTAAAATATCAAGTCTAGGGTTTTTTTTCATGATTTCCAAGAAATTCAAGAATTCTTAAATTATTTCATCTTGATCTTTCTTCCAGGTCAGTCATTTTTAAAATATTGGATATTTTATATATTTTTCCCTTTTTAAAAATCTTTTATTTTATTCTACTATTTCTTGCTCTCTTGTAGAGAGAAAACTTTTTCTTATGATTTCTGTCTGGTCTGTTCCAGTTGTCAGGGATTCCATTTCTTGTTAAGGTTTAAAACTTTGTCTTCAAAGCCATTTATTCTCTTTCAAAATCTTTCCTCAGTGTCTTTTATTTTATCATTTCTCTCTTCATTTCTTCTAGGTGTCATCTAGATTTTGTGTAAAATATATATTTTTTTAAAATTTTGAGTCTCTGCTTTCATTTGTTTCAGATTTAAATTTACAAATGTGTGTGTATGTGTAAGAGAGAGAGAAGGAGGGAGAGAGAGAGAGAGAGAGAGAGAGAGAGAGAGAGAGAGAGAGAGAGAGAGAGAGATGATATTTTTCTTTCATTTACTCACCTCTCAAGCTTTAGTTCCAGAATTGGGCTGTTGAGCCAGGACTGAGCTTCATTCCCTGCTTCTTTTTCAGGTATAGTGATCAATCCTGCTTGGTCTCACCTTGGGATTCATAGGCCTTTGCACTAACTTTCACTCACAAATCCAGACTTCTATCTCCCATTAAAATATCAGGATTATTCAAGATTCTTTGGGAAATATAAGAAGAACCCTGTTCAATGACATCCTAATAACAAAAATCAGTTGTCCCATAAAACAGAAAGATATATACTTACCAACATTGTTGATCACTATAATGGCAGATACTCAAATCAAAAAGGGATTTCTTTTGGATAACAAGTCCCTACTTGAAAATGACATTGTGCTGATTGAGTCAAAGCCCAAACACTGCAGAGTCTCCAGGAAAAGATCTATAATCACTCAAAGGAGTTTGATCTAACTTCACACAGGAAAGACCAAGTGGTTAAAAATGCTATTCCTCAGATTCATCATGTATTTGAATGGATGCCCTATAGAGCATCTAAGTGTCACAGTGGATAGAGTGTTCAACCTGGAGTCAGGAAGGCTTGAATTCAAATCTAGCCTCAGATACTAACTATGGGACCCTGGGTAAATCACTTCCCTGTTTGCCTCAGTTTCCTCATCTGTAAAATATGCTGGAGAAGGAAATGACAAACCACTCTAGTGTAGGAAGTAGTTAGGAATAGAATAAATTTTAGGGATTAGCTTTAAGAGGAAAAGAAGGGAATTTGGAACCCCTGAGAGAGGGTTCTGAGAAGAGAGGGATTGTGAGAGTTGTACTGGCAATTAAGGGCCACTTGCACTCTCTGCCCTGATCTCCACCAAGATGGAAGGAGGTGTTTTTGCTCTGACAGTTTCCCTTGGAAGTCCAAAATCTTGTGGAGAGATTAGGGACTTCTTGGTTGAGAGTCTGCTTTGGAGTGAACTGTTTCCCTGAGTACAGAGATCATCTGTCAGTTATTCATCTGCCAGAAATCCTTTTGGGCTAAGGTAATCCAAAAATTTTCATCTGGGACTTTGGGTTATATAGTATAGCCGACCCCAGGCTTCCCTTTTCCCTCTTTTTGTTAATCCAGAGTAAGTAGATTAGGTTCAAGTTAGATAATTTTAGGGTATTTTTTTTTAAACCCTTACCTTCCATCTTAGAGTTGACACTGTGTATTGGCTCCAAGGCAGAAGAGTGGTAAGAGCTACGCAATGGTCAAGTGACTTGCCCAGGGTCACACAGCTGGGAAGTGTCTGAGGTCAGATTTGAATTTAGGACCTCCTGTCTCTAGGCCTGGTTTTCAATCCACTGAGCTACGCAGCTGCCCCCTTTTTGGGGTATTTTAGATAAGACCAGGGAACTATAGGCAGGGCCCAGAGAAGACCAGAAGCCCATCTCTTGCAAGATGCTTAGAGATTGGGTGGAGCCTAAATGTTAATAGCATTAGGATCTTGCCTACCAGTTTCCCTTATTCCAACCATCAAATAAACTTGTTTTTCTATAGCCTAAGGGTTTTGTGCTTTACTGGCCCTGAGGAGGTTCCTAGGTGGGTTTTATCATCTCACATCCCTCTAGGACAGTTCCCTATTTCACTAGTATCTTTGCCAAGAAAAAAACAAATTTGACTCACAAAGTTGAACACAACTGAAATAACTAAACAACAATAAAAGAGGGATGTGCATCTGAAATAAATTGTACAGATAGACAATTCATTTGGTTCAGAGATGAAGAGAAGGACAGCAAGACTGAATTATATTTTAGAATCTATAAGACTTCTTTATTAACCCCAAGCTTGCCATGAAAATAAAGCCTTGTGTTTTTTTTTTAAAACTAACATTCCATCATTGTTGTTTCAGTAAGACATGACATATAACTATCACTGAAGAATTAAAAATGAGAATCAGGATGGTCAAAGATATGTACTTGATAGATGTGAGTGGGCTGCAACAGGTGACCAACAAGGAATTTAAAGAACAGGAAAGATGCCATTAAAGAATGTAATAAAAGGAAGAAAAGATGAGCTGGTCACCTAAGAAGAGCAAGGAAGAACAAGTGGATAACCAAAATGTTCTACTGGTTCCCTAACAATACCAAGAAAAAGCAAGGGAAGCCTCCAAAACATTGGGTGGATCCTCTGTGGTATACTTAGGATTAGACATGTACAAATTAGGTGAGTAAGGAGGAAATGAGTTTAATTGTTGGAGGGAAATACCAAATTGATGAAGCCATGAATCTATTTGAGCATTTGAGCATGTACTCTCTTGAATACCTTGAAACATATAAGTCCAGAACTAGTTTGTATATGAGAAATGAAAACTTGGACATAAAATTGGTTCCCCCAAAGATTTCCTTCTGTTCTATACTCCTATAACAGAACAGCATTTTCTTCCCTTTTTCCAAGTTGAATTTAATATCCTTACCAATTGTCACATCAATTACAATAATCCATTTATGTAATTTATATGTTATCATTCAGTGCCATATTGTGATTGCAGCAGATGCAATAGATGTGTTTGGAATCCCAGAGACATAGATTCAAGTCCAACCCCATAGATATACTGACTCAGTGATACTGGATAAATTACTTACCTCTCAGTGCTCCAGGCGGGTCTTTCAGACTTTAAGTTTCATAGTAGGTACTAACTTTGGTAGAAGGAATTTACTCATCAGAAATTTCCTATCTTGCTGAAATCCCAAGACCAGCCTCATCAATCCCATTCACTAAAGCTCTCCTCAGATGCCTCCTTTTGGGTACAGGGGACTCTAGATTCATGAAGGTCATGACAAAGAAGCACAAATCCTTCCCACCTAGTTGTAAAGACTGTGCATGGGTTTGATGAGAGATGATGTGGCTGTTATACTATAGGACCAGTTTAGGCAAGCTTGAAGAAGCTTACCACCGAAAAGTTAGCCTCCATGGGACATATTTTTATGGTGAAAAGAACTCATTTACTAAGTTGGAGAGATGGAAGGAACACTCACAATAAGGAATTACAGATGTTTCAAAAGTATTGACATTCTCATTATGTAGACCCTTAATAACAAAACACATTAGGGAAATTATGCACATTATGCACTCAGAATAATTCTTTGAGATTGGTAGTAATAAAAATTACCTTGATTTTATAGAGGCAACTGATGTTCATAGAGGTTGATTGTCTTGTTTAATATTGCATATTGTTTTGATGACTGCTGCTTTATAGTATAGCTTAATATCTGGTACTGCTAAGCCACCTTCCTTCATGTTTTTTTTCCATTATTTCCCTTGATATTCTTGATCTTTTGTTCTTCCAAATAAACTTTGTTATAGTTTTTCCAATTCAGTAAAAAAGTTTTTTGGTAGTTTGATAGGTATGGCACTAAATAAGTAAATTTATTTGGGTAGAATGGTCATTTTTATTATGTTAGCTTGTCCTAAGCATGAGCACTCAATGTTTTTCCAATTGTTTAGATCTAGTTTCAATTGTTTGGAAAGTGTTTTGTAGTTATGTTCATATAATTCCTGTGTTTCTTTTGGTAGATAGATTCCTAAGTATTTTATATTGTCTAGGGTGATTTTAAACTGTGTTTCTCTTTTTTACCTCTTGCTGCTGTGATGTGTTGGAAATACATAGAAATGCTGATGATTTATGTGCATTTATTTTGTATCCTGCAACGTTGCTAAAGTTGTTGATTATTTCTACTAGCTTTTTAGTTGATTCTCTAGGATATTTTAAGTAGACCATCATATCATCTGCAAAGAGTGATAGCTTAGTCTCCTTATTGCCTATTTTAATACCTTGATTTCTTTTACTTCTCTTATTGCTACTGCTAGTGTTTCTAGTACAATGTTAAATAATAGAGGTGATAATGAGCATCCTTGTTTCACACCTGATCTTATTGGAAAGGCTTCTAATTTATCCCATTGCATATTACGCTTGTTGATGGTTTATGATATATACTGTTTATTATTTTTAGGAAAGGACCTTCTATTCCTATACTTTCTAGTGTTTTCAGTAGGAATGGGTGTTGTATTTTGTCAAA
>NW_025379256.1:0-3117 GCF_016433145.1 Gracilinanus agilis
CCTCATCATGGTCATTGTTTGTAAGATAGAGAATCTAATGCATTCCCTGGGCCCTAGCAGAAAACTCACCACTACCGGCGTGCTCCTGTGCCAATGGTTTCTCATTTAATATGCATGAGAAGAGCTTCATCTTTGAAGGAACCTTGTGGTGAGATTTTCTGTAAAACAGGTCCATTTGTAATTCACATATGAAGATTCACCACTTTTCCTTCTGGCTTGTGGCGCCAGCGCCCTGGTTCTCTGTTCCTAGACTCTGACCCCCCTCCATCGCCTCTCTCCCTGTCATTCTTCTCCTTGTCTAGGATAGCCTCTAGTCACCAAGATGAGGGAAACAACAGCACAGTTTGGGCTTGGGATCCTGATCCCTTTTTAGCCTGGGAGTCACCCAGAAACAAGCAGGATGGGCAAATGATAACCCCTCTGGGGTTCCCCATTTATTTTTCCTAGCACCAGGGGATTCTATTGGGTTTCTATAGCCTCTGGTGTTCAACCAAGCCTTTGTAGAGGCAGCGGGAAAGGACACTTATTTCTCTCCATTTAAAAAATTCATTAAAATTTCTATTTTTGAACCTAGAGAACATGAAATAAAATAGGGATTTGTAAATACAGAGAACGGCAGAAAGAGTCATTGTGCACGAAACTGGAAGTCTCTCCGTGATGTGTCTGCTGCTTGCGTTCTTTCCTTTTTAATTTGTAAGACACTCAACCTTCTTTCTGACCTTTTCCTCTACACGGAGAGGTCCCTGGCCCACATTGTAGATGTTCCTCCCTTTCACATCATGTATGACATCCAGTGGCATCTTATTGGGAATGAGCAGAAGCAGAACAAGAGACTGGGGGGTTAGAGTTGAACGAGTGCTAGATTTGGCCTCAGAGACCTGGATTCAAATCCTACCTAGTCAACCTAACTTGGGCAAGTTAGTCCATTTTTATTTGTAAAATGGGCAGTGGTGGCATAGACTAGATGGTCTCAGAATTTCTTCCACCTTTGAATCTACAATCCTGATCTTTTGGAAGTAGCTGCTCTATTTTTTTCAGTTGTGTCCAACTCTGTGATTCCATTTGGAATTTTTTGGGCAGAGATACCAAAATGGTTTTCCATTTCTTTCTCCAGCTCATTTTACAGATGAGAAAACGGAGGCCAACAGGGTGAAGTGATTCACCCAGGGTCACCTAGGTAGCAAGCGTCTGAGACCAAATTTGAACTCAGGAAGATGAGTCTTCCCTGACGGCAGGCTCAGTGCTCTATCTCCTGTTCCACTAGCTGTGTACATTCTTTTCCAATCCAAACCAGATTTTAAAAGAAAATCTAGAAAGTGTAAAGGAGAAGATTTATTACACTGCTCTTTGGTGGCTGTTTTAACAGCATCTTATCTTATCCTGGGCTTTTATGTTGCCCCCACCTGGTAGGCTGCCATCATCCTGAGAAGAAGATGAGGTGTCGGCTGAGGGTGGCTTGAACTTCTCCTTTCATGATTGTTTCCTTGGGGTGGCACCCATGTGATTGCCACGGCTGAAGGGTTTTCAGCAAAATGTTCCCATTCATTGTGTGTGGGTTTAGCCGACATCCCTCAAGGAGCCGTTTGCTGTCAGACGTGTCGCTTGTCCCCGCTCTTATTACCGCCGACCCGAGAGAGCTGCCCGTGGTGAATTTCACTCTGGGTACCTGCGTTGGTTGGCTTTTTGCCTCTCACGGATGCCGAGGCTTTAAATTGTGGCTCCATCTGTGCCGACACTGGGCACATAGTGCATCGGCGCTTCTCCTTGCCTGCCCCGCAGCTGAAGCTAGTGACTAGTGACTCAGATGAAGATCCTCTAATCTACTCTGTGTCTTGCATGGACTCCTTCTAGGCACATTGTTACCTCCGTCAGGCTGTGAGCTCTAGAAGGGTTAAGGGGCCGTTTCTTTGCCTCCTCGCATCCTCACAACTCAGCACAGTGCCTTTAGGAAGCTTTTAGTAAAGTCTTGATGCCTGCTTGACTCTGTGGCTTTACTGATAATGTCAGTGGAACCGTTCCTAAATGTGTTTCCAGCAGATTTAAATTTATTTTTTAAAAACCTAATGTTTTTAGCTGTGTGACCCTGAGCAAGTCACTTAACCCCCATTGCCTAGTGCTGTAACAAGTAAAAAATTAATATAGAAGGATATGTGTGTGTGTGCATATATATATATATATGCATATATATATAAAAGATATTAGGGTTTAAAAAAATTTTTTTTAAACCCTTGTACTTCGGTGTATTGTCTCATAGGTGGAAGATTGGTAAGGGTGGGCAATGGGGGTCAAGTGACTTGCCCAGGGTCACACATAAAATTTTTTTTAATTAAAAAAAAAAAACTAATGTTTTCAGTGGAAGTGTATTTCCAGCAAATTTAAAATTATTAAAAAAAAAACAAACAATACTGTGTATTGGCTCCAAGGCAGAAGAGTGGTAAGGGCAGGCAATGGGGGTCAAGTGACTTGCCCAGGGTCACACGGCTGGGAAGTGTCTGAGGCCGGATTTGAACCTAGGACCTCCCATCTCTAGGCCTGGCTCTCAATCCGCTGAGCTACCCAGCTGCCCCCTCTTTACCTATTTGATATTGGTACTGTTTGACAACATCCCCTTCCATCCTTCTGCCCAGACTCCCAACTCTGCTGAGAGCTGACAGAAGGAGCACTCATTAGTTGGCCTTTGACGTCCTGCTGCATGGACTGTTGCTTTCCTGTACCTTTTGCTCCTGGTTCTGCCCATTTTTCTCTGCGTCGGTTCATACGTCTTTCCACGTTTCTCTGAATTCCTGAAATGAATTCCTTCACCATGCAGCGATGCTGCGTTGTGTTCCTGTGATGTATGAAATGTTGCTCCAGGCCCTTCGTGCTGCCCTACAACAGTTAGTCCTTTGTCGTTGTTCAGTCACATCCGACTCTTTGCGATCCCGTTTGGAGTTTTCTTGGCAAAGATACTAGAGTGCTTTGCCATTCCCTTGTCCAGCTCATTTTACAGATGAGGAAACCGAGGCTAGTCAGTGTGTCAAGCAGGATTTCAGCTTGGCCCCTCCTGACTCCAGTCTGGGCACGGTGCCCGCCTCGCCCTTGGCACACCCGGAGAGGATGGCCAGGGCTGCCTGGGAG
>NW_025379257.1:0-7932 GCF_016433145.1 Gracilinanus agilis
AGAGAGAGAGAGAGAGAGAGAGAGAGAGAGAGAGACAGACAGAGAGAGAGAGAGAGAGAGAGAGAGAGAGAGAATAAAGGTCTGGGCTTTGGGCGAGCCAGACCCAGGTCACATTTGGAAAGTGCTGATACACATGGGAAGAAGAGGAACAGCCCCGTGGCAGGCATTTGGCAATATGACCTGGACGGATGACTGGATGGTATGTGAAACATGGTGGAAAATGAACACTTTTCCAGCAGCTAAGGGGTACAGTGGCTGGGAAAGATGGACTTGAAGTCAGAAAGATCTGCCCGTGTTCAAATCCAGATTCAGCGTTTACTAGCTGTGTGACCCTGGGTGAGTCACCTAACCTCTATCTCTTTCAGTTTCCTCATCTGTAAAGTGGAGATAATAATAGCTCCTCTCTCCCAGGGTTGTTATGAGGATAAAGTGTGATGATAGTTGTAAAGCATTTTGCAAACTTTAAAGCACTAAGGAAATGCTAGCTATTCTTTTCAGAAATTTTCTCTTCTTTAGTTGTGGGTTTCTAACCTCCCCCCACCCAGATCATACACACCTATAATAACAGGGCCTCAAAAAATAGTGCATGTGTGTATATGTATGTATATATGCTGATATATACATGTGTATGTACATATACATGTCTGTGTGCACACAATACACAACATACACATATAGTTGCATATATAGTTACACATGATATGCATATACATATATAAATATATAAATCTGTATATACACATGCATACATTTTTCCATTAAAATTTATTCAAGGGATGCCACCATACCCTCTCGCCTTTTCCATCGATATCTTTCACTGGCTCTGTTGTCCATCAGATCAGCCAACCCATTGAAAATGATCATTATTACATGTAAAACCCAGTGGAATTGTGGGTCAGCTAAGTAGGGTTAGGGGGGTTTGGGGAGAGGGAAAGAACATGAAACATGTAACTATGGGAAAATATTCAAAATAAAAATATAAAAAATAAAAAATTATCATTAAACCCCATTGCCCACCCTTACCAATCTTCCACCTATGAGACAATACACCGAAGTACAAGGGTTTAAAAAAATTATCATTAAAAAAAGAAAATGATCATTATATCTATATCTATATTTTTAAACCCTTACTTTCTATCTTAGAATCTATACTGTGTATTGGTTCCAAGGTAGAAGAGTGGTAAGGGCTAGGCAATGGGGGTTAAGTGACTTGCCCAGGGTCACACAACTGGGAAGTGTCTGAGGCCAGATTTGAACCTAGGACCTCCCCACTCTAATCCTGGCTCTCAAGTCCACAGAGCCACCCAGCTGCCTCCCATCTTTATTTGATGATTTACAACTCAACCAGTCAGTAAGTAAGATACAAGACTGTCAAACAGGAAAAGAAGGTCTTGGCAGAGATATATAGATGCCAATTGGTTTTTACATGCTTACAAAACTCCAGTTCATCAGAGGATATTATAGAACCCACTGAAGACTGCTTGGTACCCTCCTTCAACTGAGGGATAATTGGAAGAACAGGGAGGACTTCCATCTGGGCTTTCCATGATGCCAAATGGTTACACAAGGGTTTTGTAGGCTTTCGTGAAAGGTTTCATGTATGTACAAAAACCATGTGTCTCATGTAACCTTTGCCAGTTATGATCTTAAAAACTAAGTACATAAAGAGGTAGGAGGGCTGAAAAAAGAACATTGACTCAGGAATCAGAGGACCTGGGTTCAAATTCAGCTCCTACTAATATTGTGGCCTTGGGCAAGTCACCTAACTTTTGTAGGTGTTCGTTTCCACATCTGTAAAAATGAAGGGCTGGATTCAATGGGTTCTAAATCTATGGTCCTATAAGATGCTTTATGGAACAATTACAGCATTGAATTACAGCTATGAAAATAAATATGACTATTCTGAAAAGGCTTTTCTAGAAAGAGGAATATGACTTATGGCTATTTGATCAGGTTCCAGTTATTAAGAAGGTGGCTTTGCTTTTGTCCTCTGAAACCTCAAAGGGAATGAAAGGTCAGTGGCTATCTTTGGAATGCTCTAGTGGGTGGAGGGAGCGGTAGGGTGGGGAGATCAGACTCCCCAGGATCAAGTCACAAAGAGCCATTCTTTTCCCAGAGAAGGCTTTGCCAGGCAGGCTGCTGACTCAGCAGTGTGTGGGCAGGTGTGCTCTCCCTGTAAGAAGGCAACTCAATGTTTTCTGCCTCATACTCGTCATCCTTTTTATGTGAAAAATATTGTCTATGGAGAATTGACATCTCCTGTTCCTAAGTGGGACTCACAAAAAGTAAATATGTTTTTTAAGTCTGAATGTATTTTTTTTTAAAAAGTAAGACAACTCTAGTGGTGCCTTGGTACTCAATGCAGAAGGCAGGTGGAATACTGCAAAGTTGAGTACCAAATGATTAATGTAAATTGATTTAATCCATTCCAGACACCCAGAAAACCCAGATTTTATGAAGGCATCATATGCATTCATGGAGTTGTATTTTACTAAAGAAACATCAATAATATGTAAACATAAATAAAAACAATAATTAGATTAAATAAAATAATTTTTAATTTTAAAAAACTCATAGCAAAATGGGCCAAAAAATGCTTGTAATCCAGCATGAAGAGAAGATGCTTCATCAGTGGTCTTCTCCAGTGATGTCAGAACATCTTGACTAAAGAAAGCTTTATAGATTCCTTTGTCAGAGTCACTACTCAAATTATCTGATTTGGATATGATTTCTAAAGCCTTCTGATCCTTGGTTTCCTATGTCTTAGCTCCCCACCTTTAATTAAACTAATTGCTTAATTCTTGAGAGCAAATTTGTGAACAAATGTAACCCTTCCCTTTTCTTTTTCCTCTTATTCACCATGGAAAGAGCCTAAAGTCTTATCTATACTGGCCATATGCTCAGCATGACATCAATTCTTTGATGTCAAGATGCTAGAAGGGGCCTTAGAGGCAATCTCTCATTTTACAAATGAGGAAATTAAGGCTGCAATAAGTTAAGGGATTATTCAAGGTCACACATGTGGTAAGCAGGAGAGCTGAGATTTGAAACCAGAGCTTCAGATTCTAAATTCAGTGTTCTTTGCACCATATTACTCTGTCTCCTGATACCCTGCCTTGGACCTTCTTGATGCCTTCACTAAGATGCACTGTCCTTTGGCTAATGATGGATGGGTAATATTTGTTGTCATTGTTCAGTCACTTCTGACTCTTCTCTACCCTGTGGACCACTGTCGTCCATGAGGTTTTCTTGGCAAAGATACTGGAGTGGGGCATACCCTTTGATCCAGTAATAACACTACTACTTCTTGTACAAAAATATTTATAGCAGCTCTTTTTGTGGTAGCAAAGATTTGGAAATTGAGGGGATACCCACCAATTGGGGGAATGGCTGAACAAATTGTGATATATGTTGTTGATGGAATACTATTATGCTATAAGAAACAATGAGCAAGATGGTTTCAGAAAAAGCCAGAAGAACTGATGCAGAGTGAAATAAGCAGAACCAGGAGAACATTGTACACAGTAACAGCAATATTATGCAATGATCAGCTGGAAAGACTTAGCTACTCTCAGTTATATAATGATCTGGGGCAATTCTGAGGAAGAAATGATGGAGTCAGCATGCAGATGAATGCATATGATTCCTCACTTTAGTTTATTTGGATTTTTATTTGGGGGTTCTTGGTTTTATATGTTTGTTCCCTTACAAAAATAAACAATATGGAAATATGTTTTGCATGATAATACGTGTATAGTGCAGATCAAATTGTTTACCATCTCTGGGAAGAGGGAGGGAGACAGACAATTTGGATCATATAACTTCAGAAAACTTATGTGGAAAAGTGTCATTACATGAAATTGGTCAAATAAAATATCTTTACCAAAAAACATACTGGAATGGTTTATCATTTCTTTTTCCAGTGGATTAAGGCAAACAGGAGTTAAGTGACTTGGCCAGGGTCACACAGACTGGATTTGAACTTAGGGCTTCTTCTCCATGACCAGCACTCTATTCACTAAGTCATTTAGCTGTCTCTAGGTACTTCATTTTCCTCCTGGTAACTTTGAGACTGCCTTCAACAGAACCACCTACTATGCACTGGAGGGAAAGGTTTCTTTTTTTCATTACATACTCCCACACTTTCAATGCTTACTTCCAAACAGTTGACTCATTAATCTTTATCTCCATCCTAGCCAGAGCACCAGATACCTGCTGACTGAGTTTATGATCTTTCCCCTTAATACCTCTGTTTATAGTTTCACCATCTGCCAAGTCATCCTGAAAATCTCAATGTCTTCTTTGTCTCTTCCCTCTCTTGGTCCTTCCACATCCCCATAACCTGCTGATTTTACCTCCCCAGCATCTTTTACACCTGTCCCTTTCTCTCAGTTTACGTTATCACCACCTTAGGACCACCAACCCATTATATCTTCTCCCCTAGATTATCATTACAAGTTTTTCTTTCTACCTCAAGTCTCCCTCTTCTTGGACCTACCTTTCTTTGGCATTGCTTGTATAACCTTTGCAATGAATGATACCATATCATTCATCAAATTAACCACCACCAGTGGCTCCCTAGGATCTAACAAAGTACTCATCTTAGCATTCAAAGCCTTCTCTAATTCAGTCCTAATATACTTTTTGGTTTTTTCTTATATTACTTCCCTTCATGTGCTCTCCAATCTACCCCACTGGAATAGTGGACTTCTCTTTCCAAACTCCATTCTTTTGCCCATATCATCCTTTATGTCTAGAATGGACTTCTCCACCTCCCTGAATGCTATCCCTTATCTTCATTTGTCTTTTTTGAGGTTGCTTTCTTTTGATTTTCTTTCCTCCCTGAAGCCTTCCCTGACTGCCCTGTACCTGAAAATGATCTTTCTCCACATTTCTCATAGCACATTGATTGTCTAGACCAGTGGTTCCCAAACTTTTTTGGCCTACTGCCCCCTTTCCAGAAAAATTATTACTTAGCATCCCCTGGAAATTATGAAACTATTTATTGAACTCAGAATAGAATGTAATACAAAAAAAGGGTGGCCATCACTGCTTCCCTGGATTGCTGCAGCACCCACCAGGGGGTGGTAGCACGCACTTTGGGAATCACTGGTCTAGACCATTATTGCCTTTGTAACGTAGCTGTTCATATGCCCATATTTCTTTCTCTATTAGGCAATCAGGTTCTTGAAAATGTCACATCTATTTTTTTTTTAAACCTTACCTTCCATCTTAAAATCAATACTGTGTATTGATTCCAAGGCAGAAGAGCTGTACAGAGTAGACAATGGGATTTAAATGACTTGCCCAAGGTCATATAGCTAGTAAATGTCTGAGGTCACATTTGAACCCAGGACCTCCCATCTCTAAACCTGTCTCTCAGTCCACTGAGCCACCCAGCTTCCCCTGTCACATCTACTTTTATAATATCGTATCTATAGCCACTTAATAAATACTTGTTAATTAATTGATGGCACTAGGCCTTGCATAAAACAGGCTCTTTATAGATTTTTTTTTTAACTGTTTAGCCTAGCAAAAAGAGTACTAGGCTTGGATTCTGGAGATCTAAGTTCAAATCTTACTTTTGACCCTATTGTGTGATCTTGGGCAAGAGACTTTTTATCTCTGGGTCTGAGATTTCTCATCTGTCCAATGAGGAGTTTGGCTACATGACCTCTGAGGTTCCTTCCAGATGCAGAGCACTTCCCCCAGGAATTCTTCCTTTGTCTCTCTGAGGTTTCTCTGATTTTCATCCCTCTTCCAAGCGGCTGCTACCAGATTGCCACTAGATGGCACTGCCGCCAAGGTTAGCCAACGATGGGCTCTGCTGAGCTGCAGTCTCCAAATCTGGGTCATCTCCTTTCTCTTTTTAGCAGTGACGTAAGCTGTTGTTTGCATCAGAGCATCAGCCTATCCTGCCTCCGCCTTTGAGGACAGTTACAGCTGGCAGAGGGGGTGAAGCTGGAAGGATTATAAAAAATAATAAAGATTCTCTAAGCCGGAATCCTTCAACCCAGAAATGACCTCCCCACAGCCCCTACTCCCCTCCCAGAGATTGCTCCACAGATGCTCGCCCTGAGGGAGCCCAATGATGAGCCTCTTTGCCTCAGCTAAGATATACTTGATCCAATCAAATTTATCAAATATTCACAGAACCCCAGCTTGGGGCTAGACTTGACAACCCTGTAGGGGGCAGAAATAATGCCAATCACTGCTATTGGCATCATGCCTTCAAATGGGAGAGGGGATAGAATGGTAATAATAATGAATAGTTGTGTTGTTTTTATTTGCAGAGATATTCTAGAGAGGATCCCTTTTGAATCTCAATACAATCCTTTTAGATGACAGCAGACTGTGTTGTCCCTATTTTATAGATAAGCTCCCTGAGGCTGAGAGATATTCAGGGACTTTGTAGTCAGCCTGAGGTCCTCAGATCCCAGGGAGGATTTGAATCCTGGTTCTCAGGTCCAGTGTCTTATAGTAGTAGCTAACATTTATATAAACTTCTACAGTTTGCTAACTGCTTTGTACACATTATTTATTTAATCCTGACAATAAGCCTAGTTGATAGGTGCTATTCCCCCTATGAGAAACCTGAGAGATTTTGAGCCCAGGGTCATACGGCCAGGAAATGTCTAATGTGGTATTTGAACTCAGGTCTTTCTCATGCCAAGTCTGTTGTCTCCTCCATGAGAGACAGACTGCCTACACTACCTCCCTCATAGAGGCTGTTTTAAGGGAAATGCTTTGTAAAGGATTATAGAAATGGGAGCTATTATTGACCCTGTTTTACATATAACTAAAACTGAGGCTTAGGGAAGTTGTCTCTTGTCCAGATATGACTAAGTATTCTGACTCCAAGTCCAATATGTTTTCTTTTTCATTAAAAAACAAAACAAAACAACGAACAACTACAATGAACAAATACCAAATAAAACAGGCATTTCTATATACTGTTTTCCCAAAATTGAGCACAGTTTAAAATTACACTAAGATTTTTGGAATATTCCTTACAAAGAACTGAAAAACTATTGTATGTGAAACTATGGGTCTCTGTTATGTACAGTTTGATTTTCTTTCTAAATATATAATAAATTCGACATGTAGCCTTCAAAGCTGGTCTGCTTGTCTGTGATTGTATGCCCTCTCTTTTGTTATTTTCTGTGCATTTTTAAAATGTTTTGATGACATTTTCTTTTTCCTGTTTTTTTCTTCCTTTCTTTCTCCCTCTCCCCTATCTTCTGTCCTTTTCTCCCTCCCTTTCTCCTCTCTTTCTTTCAGCTACCTTACCCTATCTCTCTTACCCTCTCAAACCACTCTCAAATTCAAGACAAAACAAAAAAAATCCTTTTGACAAATGTATAATTAAGCAAAGCCAAATTCCACATTGACCACGTCCTTAGATATATGTCTCATTCTACATTTTTGAGCCTATTTTATCTATGTCAGAATGTGGGAAACATGCTTCATCAGTCTTCCGGAATTGTGGTTGATCATTACATTGATCAGAGTTCTTATGTTTTTAAAAGCTGTTTGTTTTTAACATTAATTTTACTTTATAAATTGTTCTCCTGGTTCTGTTCACCTCACTGCATAATTTTATACAAGACTTTCCAGATTTCTCTGAAATCATCCCTTTCATCATTTCTAATGATGCAATAATATCCTTAGAGGCATATGCCTTAATTTGTTCAGTCATCCCCCAAAAGAGGTGCTAGGAATATTTAGGTGCTATAAATACTTAGTATAAAAAGGTTCTACTTCTTCTTCTTCTTCTTCTTCTTCTTCTTCTTCTTCTTCTTCTTCTTCTTCTTCTTCTTCTTCTTCTTCTTCTTCTTCTTCTTCTTCTTCTTCTTCTTCTTCTTCTTCTTCTTCTTCTTCTTCTTCTTCTTCTTCTTCTTCTTCTTCTTCTTCTTCTTCTTCTTCTTCTTC
>NW_025379258.1:0-3028 GCF_016433145.1 Gracilinanus agilis
CTCTCTCTCTCTCTCTCTCTCTCTCTCTCTCTCTCTCTCTCTCTCCCTTTCTCTCTCTCTCTCTTTCTCCCTCCCTCTCTCCCTCTCTTTTCCTCTCTCTTTCTCCCTCCCTCTCTCCCCTCTCTCTTCTCCCCTCTTCTTCCCTCCCTTCCTCTCTCTCTCTCTCTCCCTCTCTCCTATATTTCTTTGCCAAATTTACATTTCAGAAGATTGTTTTACTTTTGTATTTGGGGTTCCAAGAGCAATCATGACCCTGTAAAATACTGTGTCCTAATTCTATCATTTTACTAATGTACTTACCACCCTCCAGCCCCACATCTGACCCGGAGACTCACAGCACTCACTTTGAGAAAATCAAGGGATTTGAATGGATTGAACCTTAACTTAGGTCAACTGATCTGAGCCCCTCGTAGCCCTAGTACTAGAAGAGACCATTGAGTCCAACTCTCATTTGACAGATGAAGAAACTGAGGGCTGAGGAAATTAAGCTGACCCGGGCCAAGATCATATAGATGATAATTGACAAAAATAAGATTTAACCGCAGGCTCCAACTTCAGAATATTATTCTTTTGCACTGAAGCACGCAGCCCTCTTTCGTTTGGCAGGTGGGAAAATCTGGAGTCCAAGATTAAAGTAATTATTTCACAGAGGTAGTAAGTAGCCATGCCATGAAGCAAACTGAGGCACTCTAGCTCTAGACATATATGCCACTCTGTCTAAAAAGTCAAGCATACAGTCTAAATATTCATTCGATTCAGTAAGCCATTATTAAGTGACTACAATGTACAATACATGGTGCTACACACTGGAGATGCAAAGACAAGAATGAAATAGTCTTTCCCCTCAAGAAGCTTACATTCAACTGGAGATATAATATCTACTTAAATAAGCAAATATAAAAGATATGCACATTAAAACTAAAGTGATTTGGAGGCAGAGAGAAGGAAGAGGCAGCCAGCAACTGGAGAGATAAAAACAGGCTTGCTAAAGGTCACACTGAGCTAAGCTTTGATATGAGCAATGGATCCACTTGGAGAAGGCCTGAAATAGGGTCTTCTGAGTAAGATGGTGATGTGAAAGGTTGTAGAAGAATCGAGCTCTCCCACGGGTACTCAATCAAAAATCCAAAAAGAATGCCTGGACAACTAATGGTAAAGACATCTGAAGAAAAACAACAGTAAAGTCCTTCATCCATCCTAGATGGGCAAAAAAATACAACTAAAGCCTAAAAGATTCCTCCTGTAGGGAACTTAGAGCAAGTTCAAGCAAAAATCTAGATGCCTGCCAATTCTCTCATCAGAGATGCTCCAGAGACACTTGAAAACTGTAGCATTCTGTACACAGACATGAAACGCAGAGTGCCTAAATGAGAAAGTTATAAGAGTATTAGAAACCCACAGTGTAGGGCAGTTAAGTAGCAAAAATGGATAAAGTGCTAGAGCTGTAGTTGGAAGGTCTTCAGTTCAAATCTGGCCTCAAGACACTTTCTAGCTATGTGACCCTGGTAAAGTCACTTAATCATAACTGCTTAACCCTTACTGTTTTGTCTTAGAATTCGTGCTAGAATAAAAAGAGAAGAGAGAGAGAGAGGAGAGAGAGAGAGAGAGAGAAAGGAAGGGAAGGGAGGCAGGAAGGAAAGAAGAAATAGAGAGAAAGAAAGAAAGAAAAAGATGGAGGGAGAAAGAAGGAAGGAAGGAAACCCACAGTACTCTGAAAATGGATGTGAAGCTCAGAACCAGCAATATTCTGACAAAGATGGGACCAGAATTCCCAGCACCTGAACCTGAGATTTTTTTTATTTTTATTTTGAATATTTTCCCATAGTTACATTTCATGTTCTTTCCCTCTCCCCCAAACCCCCCCCACTGTAGCTGATGCACAATTCCACTGGTTTTTACATGTATCATTGATTAAGACCTAATTCCATATTACTGATAGTTGCACTAGGGTGATCGTTTAGAGTCTTCATCCCCAATAATATCCCCATCAGCCCATGTGTTCAAGTAGTTGTATTTCTTCTGTTTCTCCTCCCACAGTTCTTCCTCTGAATGTGGCTAGTTTTCTTTCTCATAAGTCCCTCAGAATTGTCCTGGATCCTTGGCATTGCTGCTAGTAGAGAAGTCCGTTATATTCTATTTTAGCACAGTGTATCAGTTTCTGTGTACAATGTGCTCCTGGATCTGCTCCTTTCACTCTGCATCAATTCCTGGAGGTCTTTCTAGTTCACATGGAACTCCTCCAATTTATTATTCCTTTTAGCACAATAGTATTCCATCACCAGCAGATACCACAATTTGTTCAGCCATTCCCCAATCAAAGAACATTCCATCATTTTCCAATTTTTTTTTGCCACCACAAAGGGCGAAGCTATAAATATTTTTGTACAAGTCTTCTCCCTTGAACCTGAGATTTTTAAGGAGTCCCTGAAGACTATAGAATTCTGGATCCAAATACTTTAGGAATACTAAAATTTGCCAGAACTTTGGGTGTAGAAACACCAAGAAAGACTATCTGTAGTGAAGAAACTAGATTAGAATGAAACGAGAACATAGACCTTGGTCATGGAACAAAATTCTAAGCCAGGAACTGAAGCTGAGGGTTGGAGGAAAAAGAAGGAAGGAAGGAAACAAGAATTTATCAAGTGTCTACCATATGCCAAGCACCAAGTTAAGTATTTTTCAATATTTTTTCATTTGATTCTCACAACCACCCTGAGAGGTTGAAGAAACTGAATTAGGCAGAAGTTAAGTAGCTTGACCAGGGTTACAAAGCTAGTAAATGTCTGAGGCCAGATTTAAATTCAGGTCTTCTTGATTCCAGACCTAGTGCTCTATCCATTATGATACCTGGTTACCTTTAAGAAGACACAATAAACTGTGAAGAAATTTATGGGTCAAGAGATGCCCAAGAAGTTAGCACAGAAGAAGAGAGTATCTCCACATGAACTAAATGCAAAGCCTTGGAGAAGAAATTGCTTTTACTACAAATTCTTTTATATATACATATATATATGTATATATGTATATG
>NW_025379259.1:0-3475 GCF_016433145.1 Gracilinanus agilis
CCTTCCCTTCCCTTCCCTTCCCTTCCCTTCCCTTCCCTTCCCTTCCCTTCCCTCTTTTGTTTTTTTAATTCAAAGATATTTTATTTTCCTAATTACATATAATAATAATTTTCAACATATGTTTTCCAAAATTTAAGATCCAAAGCTTCCTTCTCTTCACCCACTTGGAGATGGTAAGCAACTTGATCATGGAAATACATATATTATCATGCAAAACACACTTCCGTATTAGTCAGTTTCATAAGAGCACTCTCATACAAAATAAAAACCCCAAAATAAAACCATAAATACCCCAAAATAAAACCATAAATACACTAGTATGCTTTGCTCTCCTTCTATCCAACTCAACAGTTCTTTCTCTGTAGTGGATAGCATTCCCTAGGGTACATTTCTAAAGACCATCTGCCATACTTACAATGGACTTTTTATAGCTCTTCTTTAGGTCCAGCCATTCAACCAGTTATGATAGTATTATTTTCTAATTTGTATCTATCTGTGTGATCCCCAGGAATAGTACAAGATTCTTTATCAAAAACTTCACTAAAATATAGGTAAACCATATTTACAGAATCCCCTGCATTTACTGCTTAATAATATCTCCAAAAGGGGAATGATGTGTAAATATTTCTTTGTCTCTTTTATAAGACTTTAATAGGCATTCCTAGTTTCATCACTCTAGATTTTAGTTTCTATAAATAGTGGCTATTCAGGAAGGCCATTTAACACTTCTACAATGGCCTTTTCCCCATAAACATAGTAAAATACTTCCAATACTTCCAAGTTAGTCTCCCACAATATGTGATCTTTGAATATAGTTAAGTAAAGCAGGTCAGAATGACTGTAGGTAATTGTGGGTCAATCCAGAAGCCCTGATTCAGCATTTACCCTGTGTGAGGTACTATACCACCCATCAAGGATTCAAGTGAAAAGAATGAGACAATACCTATTTTAAGAGGCTTGCATTTTAATGGATAAATAAAAAAATTAATATCTGCACAATAAATACAAAGTGAATAAGCACAAATAAATATAGGTATCTATAGATGGAGAGCACTTGCAGTTGGGGGGATTAGGAAAGACTTGGTGTAAAGGGTGCTGCTTTGTCTTCATCTTGAAGAAAAAGAGGGATTTTTTGAGGTAGAGGAGAGAAGGGAGTGCATTCCAGGAATGAGAGATGATTAATGCAAAGGCATGAATAGACAGAGATGATGGCTTATTGTGTGTGAGGAACTGAAAAAAGGATCACAGAGTTTTGGAAAGGGAGTAATGTCCAAAGGGTGTATCATGATAGATTAGGGCCAAGTTGTGAAAGGCTTTAAAACAGATGAACTTGTGTGTTATTCTAGAAATAATGGTAATTGGAACTGATTAAATATGGAATGATATTGGCAGATCTAAGCTTAGGGAAACCACTTTTCCCCTAGTGTGAAGGATGGACTGGAACAATGAAAGACAGGAGACAGAGAGACTAATCAGAAGACCTTTGCAATGACATAGATGAGAGGAGATGATAGCATGAATTAATATGTTAGCTACGTAAGTAGAAATAAGGGCCTGGATTTGAGAAATAATGTGGAGGTAAAAATGGCAAGATTTCAGCAATTGATATGTGGAATAAAGAAGAGTGAAGAGTTAAGGATAATTCTGAGATTATAAACTTGGGAGAATGAAAAAAGGTTAGTGTCTTCACAAAAAATAAGGAAGTTTAGAAAAGAGGAAGATTTGGGGGGAAATACGAGTTCAGTTTTAGATGGGCTGAGTTTGAGATGTCTCCAGCATGTGTATATTCTTTTGGTTCACTGTGTTTACTCCATAAAACTCCATATTCCCATATTTTCTTTCAATTCTCTAGCTAAGTGGTACAGAGGATAGAATGTTGGATCTAGAGTCAGGAAGGCTGGAGTTCAAATCTAGCCTCAGATATTTATAAATGGCGAAACCCTGGCCACCATTTAATCTGTTTGCCTCAGTTTCTACAGCTATAAAATGGAGATAATAAAAGTACCTACCTCTTGTGTGTTGGGCACATAATAGGATCTTAATGCGTATTCTTGTTTTTCTTGTTCTATTTGTTGTTTGTTATGGTGCATTTCAATCCTTCAAAATTCACTTTCTCTATTGATTTGGTAACTTTCCCCCCACTCTTTTTGTATTAGTATTGATAATGATGGATTTGGAGGCAGGGAAAATTGATTTGAATCTTGATAGTTGGGAATGGACCAACATATCACACCATACCAATTTATTAATTAATTTCAAATGGACCAATGATTTAAATATTTTTATTCATAATAAAAGCAATGCATTGTTATGCTCTTCATAATCATGGAGATATGATACAATTTTTATTAAAATGGGACTTGGGGAAAATATAAGAGGATCAAAGTAAGAAGGAATTATACAAAAATCAAGAGTATTCCAACTCTTAAGATCAAGAGGGAAAAAAGGAGAAAAAAAGGAAATAGAAGATTATTGGCTACCCTTCTGCCTTCCCAAAGAGTAACCTTTTAGCCAGTGCTTTCTAGAGAGGTCAGGAGCCATGATGCTCATTTCTGCTCCATCCTCCAGAGAAAAAGAGGGATGGAGACAAAAGCTTTCCTGTTGGACGGGTTAAGAAGAGGGGGAGCAGAGGCGATTCCATAAAACTCTCTTCAGGCTCTGCTTTCTATCTCTAGTCAAGTAATGCCACCTATTAGGATCCAAGTCAGCTCAACTCTTCCTCTCCAGAGCTGGAGGCAATCCCATCTTTGAGATTCTAAGTTCTGCCAGATTTAAGGTCACTGGAGAAACATCTCATTTTTTTCAAGAAAAGAGTCAGTTTTTCATCCAAGAGTTCCTCACCTATCCATGAGAGAAGTCTACTCTTCAGTCCTTCTCAACAAGGTTTTTGCTAGGCAGGACAATTTTGAATGGAGGGAGTCCTGTCCTATTAATAAACAGACAGCCACTTCTTTAAGATCTGAAACACTGAAAGTTCTTTTGGCTGAAACCTACTGTTTTGCCTGAAACTTAGGGTTATAATGAAGTATTTATCCATCCTCTCATTTTAAATAGCTACTACAGAAGACATGTGGGTATAAGTTGTTAACAAATGATATTAATCTTTTCTTTTCAAACTCTTACCATCTGTTTTAGAATCAATACTATGTATTGGTTCCAAGGTAGAAGAGCAGTAAGGACTAGGTAATGGGGGCTAAGTGACTTGCCCAGGGTCACACAGCTAAGAAGTATCTGAGGTCAAATTTGAACTCAGGACCTCTCCCATCTCTAGACCTGGCTCTTAATCTATCTGAGCCACCTAGCTTCCCTCCATATGATATTAATCTAGACTCACATCTTTATTTATTTATTTACTTACTTACTTATTTACTTACTTACTTATTTATTTATTTATTTATTCATTTATTTATTTATTATTTTTTTAAACAATTTTTTTAAATTTTAAACCCTTAACTTCTGTGTATTGACTTATAGG
>NW_025379260.1:0-4766 GCF_016433145.1 Gracilinanus agilis
TCTCTCTCTCTCTCTCTTTCTCTCTCTCTCTCTCTTTCTCTCTCTTTCTCTCTCTCTCTTTCTCTCTCTCTCTCTCTTTCCCTCTCTCTCTCTCTCTCTCTCTTGTCTCTCTCTCTCTCTCTCTCTTGTCTCTCTCTCTCTCTCTCTTTCTCTCTCTCATTTAAATTAAAAAAATTTTTTTAACCTTTACCTTCATCTTGGAGTCAATACTGTGTATTGGCTGCAAGGCAGAAGACTGGTAAGGGCTAGGGAATGGAGCTTAAGTGACTTTCTCAAGGTCACACAGCTAGGAAGTGTTTAAGGTCAAATTTGAACCCAGGACCTCCTGTCTCTAGGCTTGGCTCTCAATCCACTGAACAACCCAGCTGCCCCCTCTCTCTCTTTTTTTTTTTTAACTTTGCCTTCTATCTTAGACTCTATATTGTGTATTGGTTCCAATGCGGAAGAGCAGTAAGGGCTAGACAATGGGGATTAAGTGACTTGCCCAGAGTCACTCAGCTAGAAAGTGTCTGAAGTCAAATTTGAACCCAGGACCTCCCATGTCTAGGCTTGCTTCTCAATCCACTGAATCACTCAGCTGCAACTTTAATCTTCTTTTGATGAATCCATGTTCTATCCACTAACTGTGAGTGTCCCCTAAGGCTTTGTCCTATATTTTTCTCTATCCTCTCTCACTCGGTGATCTCATTAGCTCAAATGAGTTGTTATAATCTCTCTGCAGATAATTCCCAGATTTTTGGATTCAGGTCTACTCTTTATCCTGAGCTTCAGTTTTTCATCACCTACTATTGGACAATTCAAACAGGATGCCCTTCAAACTTACATCCAAAACTAAATCTTTCTTTTCCAATCCACTCTTCTTCTGAATTTCCTTTTCACTATAAAAGGCACCACTATCCTTCTAGTCCCTCAAGCTTGTAATTTCTTTGTCATCCTCAGCTCCTCACTTGCATTCATCCCATACATTCAATCACTTGTCAGATCTTATCATTTCTACCTCTACAATATCTTTGGTATACGTCCCTTTTCTCCACACACATTACCCCCTCTCAAGTTCAATCCTTTATTACTTCTCACTTGGAGTATTGCAATAGCCTCTTACTTGACTTCCCTGTCTTGTCTCTTTCAATTCCAAATTGTCCTCCTCATAGTTGCCAAAGTAATTTTCCAAAAGCAGAGATGCACCATATTCTACTTAATAAAATACTTTAGAATTGTGGTGCTGGAGAAGACTTTTGAGAACCTTGGACAGAAAGGAGATCAAATCTTTCAGTATTTAAAGAAATTAATTCAGACTATTCACTGAAAGGTCAAATACTACAACTGAAGATTAAATACTTTGGCCACATAATGAGAAGACAGGATTCATTGGAGAAAACCTTAATGTTAAAAAAGAATGAAGACAAAAGGAGAAGAAGATGTTGGAAGAGGAGGTGAATAGGTAGTATCAGGGAAACAATAATGTGAATTTGGATAGACTTTGAGGGATAGTGGAAGACAGAAGGGCCTAGTGGCCTTATAGTTCATGAGGTCATTAAGAGTCAGATATGACTGACCAACAAAATAAGTATAAGTAATAATGACAAATCACCTGTCCTGTGCTATTTAATAAGTTCCAGTGGCTCCCCATTACTTCTCATAGCATTTAAAGTTTTTCACAAATCTATGTGCCAAGACAAATTCAGGAATTATATCAACATAACTACAAAACACTCTTCACACAAATAAAACTAGATCTAAGGAATTGGAAAAACACAATTGCTCCTGGGTAGGACAAGCTAATATAATAAAAATGACCTATCTAAATTAATTTACTTATTTAGTACTATACCTGTCAAACTACCAAAACACTTTTTTATAGAATTAGAAAAAATTATTACAGAGTTCATCCGGAAGAACAAAAGATCAAGAATATCAAGGGAAATAATGAAAAAAAAATGTGAAGGATGGAAGCCTGCTGTTACGAGATCTCAAACTATGCAATAAAGCAGTGATCATTGAAACAATATGATACTGGCTTAGAGATAGAAGGGTGGATCAATGGAATAGTCTTGGGGTAAATGAAAGTAGCAAGATAGTGTTCAATAAACCCAAAGACCCCAGCTTTTGGGACAAGAACCCACTATTTGACAAAAAACTGCTGGGAGAATTGGAAAACAGTATGGGAGAGATTAGATTTAGATCAACATCTTACACCCTCTACCAAGATTAACTCAGAGTGAGTAAATGACAAATATAAAGAGGGAAACCATAAATTAGGTGAACATAGAATAGTATACCTGTCAGATCTATGGAAAAGGAAGGAATTTAAGACCAAGCAGGAGATAGAAAACACTACAAAATGTAAACTGAATTAATTTTCATTATATTGAATTTAAAAGTTTCTGTACAAATAAAGTTTTTCACAAACTGATTCCTCTCTGTCCCATTTCATTTTTTCCATTCTTCAAACCAGACATATTAGTCTACTTCCTCTTCCTCACCCATAACTCTAGGGACATATTAGCCAGATAGGGAAATTAGTTTATACATTCGGCCATTAGGTGACACTAGTATGCCACTAACCCAGTGGTTATATCAAGGATATATAGCATGTATAGGCTGGCTTTGCCAATGGACCCAGCAATCTCCCTACTCACCATTAGGTACTCAGAGTTCATATCCAGCCTCAGATACTTACTAGCTATCGGTGTGACCCTTAATCTTTGTTTATCTCAGTTTCCTTATCTATTAGATGAGGCTAATAAAAGCACCCACCTCCCAGGGCTGCGGTGAGGATTAAATAAGATAATTATAGGGGCAGCTGGGTAGCTCAGTGGAGTGAGAGCCAGGCCTAGAGACAGGAGGTCCTAGGTTCAAACCCGGCCTCAGCCACTTCCCAGCTGTGTGACCCTGGGCAAGTCACTTGACCCCCATTGCCCACCCTTACCAATCTTCCACCTATGAGACAATACACCGAAGTACAAGGGTAAAAAAAAAAAAAAAAAAGATAATTATAAAGTACTTAGAACAATGCCCTGCACAGCGTCGGGGAGCTATATAAATGTTAGAGGTATTCTTCCTCGTCCTACCCCCAAGTTCTCTAGGACTCATGGGGCAGTGCTGCAGGCTTCTGGTCCTATGACGTTCTAGGGTTATGGCCGGAAATATGGCATACAATGATTAAAATAGCAAAATCTTTCATCTTTGTTTTGAGCCCCTGCCCTGAATTTCTGAGAAACCTCCTCCTCTTGACTAACTAATTCCATTTATAAGGGTGTTTTTTTGACTCGTTAGTGGTCATGAGATATATTAAAAGAGTGTAACTATAAACTGGAGGTAAAGTAATGAAAAGAGCTATAAGGAAACTTTTGAAAAGTAAAACTTATTTTTAAAAACGGCTGGGCTGGATCCGTCCCTCTCATCACATCTCCTTCCAGTTAATACACTGGGGGAAAGAATAGGGGAAAAGATTATGGGTTTGGAATTCCCTGAGATCAACCCAACAAGTATTCCGAAAAAGGGAAAAAAAAAAAAAAAAAAAAAGCCAGGGGAAGACCGTGTCCCAGCCTGTCTCTGTCGGGCGGTAATTTTACAGCAGCTGCAGCTGGTCTGACCCTCCCCCACCCCACCCCCGGTCAATCCAGGCTGGTCTTTACAGGAATATCTGGTCCTGCCCAGTTCCAGGTCCCCACAAAAACCTCTCCAGTTCTGCCCTAGTTCCGCACTGGCTCTGGCTGCCCAGGTCTGGCTAGAATCGGCGCGGTCCCAGCCGGGAAAGAGGTTTGGAAGTTGAGAGGGATGGGGGGAATGGGTGGGGATGAGTGAAAACAGGCTTTGGGCTGCTTTGGCCCGCCGAGAGATCCCAGTCTCTCAGAAGTCTCTCTGTTTTTGGTTCTATGGAATGACTGGCCTGGAATCGTGGGTTGGAAGCCTCTTCCAGGGCAAAAAGAGAAAACTGGAGATTTCCTAGCTTTCTTATGACTTCACTAATCTATTTCTCCCAATTGACTTTTTTTTTTTTAAAAAAACGTTTATTAATATTCATTTTTAACATGGTTACATGATTCATGCTCCTACTTTCCCCTTCACCCCCCCCTTCCCCCACTCATGGCCGACACACATTTCCACTGGTTTTAACATGTGTCATTGATGATAGTTGCATTGGTGTGGTAGTTTCTAATCTACTCCCAATTGACTTTTTTTTTTTTCCTTAAACCCTTACCTTCCGCCTTAGAATCGCTATGTAATGGTTCCAAGGCAGAAGAGTGGTAAAGGTAGGCAATGGGGGTCAAGTGACTTGCCCAGGGTAACACGGCTGGGAAGTGTCTGAGGCCATCCCAATTGACTTTTGAAAGGTATCTCATATATATTTATATTTTAAAAAATATTTTTATTTTGTTAAATATTTCCCAATTAGATGTAAACATTTTTTAGCAGTTTTTTAAATTTTGGATACCAAATTCTCTTGTACCTTTACCCCTTCTCGTCCCCTTGAGAAGGCAAGTAATATATTGATTATAAATCATGCAAAACGTATTTGCCTATTAGCCATGTTGCAAAAGAAAAAACACACACAAAATCCAAGAAAAAATTTTAATACTTTGTATTTGTATTTTTAAAACCTTTACCCTACTGTTTTAGAATGGAGACTGGGATTAAGTGACTTGCCTTAGAATCAGCTAGCTAGAAAGTGTCTGAGGTATCTGATTTGAACTCAGGTCCTATGCCAGGACTGACTCTTTTGAGCCACCCAGCTACTCCTAATGCTTTATATATATATATAT
>NW_025379261.1:0-5120 GCF_016433145.1 Gracilinanus agilis
GGGCAGTGATGGCCGCAGGGGCATTTATCTTTCCTATTAATTGCTATTAAAATTTTTTTTAATTAATTTCCAGGGGGCTAAGTAATATTTTTTCTGGAAAGGGGGCAGTAGGCCAAAAAAGTATGGGAACCGCTGTTTTAGACTCTAGCCACCAGAAATAATGTCACCTCACCCAACTTAGAATTAAGTGGGGAAGGGAGAAGTCTGTTACCCACACGTGATAGTAAGTAACAAATCAAAAACAAGGGATTTCCCTTTGGGCAGTCCAAAACAGTGTTGAGGCTATCATCTGTCCACTTGAAATTGGAGGTGGACACAGGAAGTGACAAAAGCTTCTATCTTTTAAATATGATGGGACCTTCCTGTGGAGGGCAGTTGGCGCTTTGAACTTGATGTGGAAGGATCCCTGGAGAGACCTCAGACAGCTTCCCTCCGAACTGTCACGTGGGTAAATTAGGCTGACTCTCGTTCTCTTCCCTTGGCGTCTCTGGAGGTTCCAGCCTCAGGGAGGCCTCTCTTACCTCTAATTATAAAAGGCCTTGTGGCTAGAAGCCTTGTTAAATTCACCTCTGTGCCTCTCTGCTGGGCCTCTGAATCCCTACCTGGTTCAGGCTCTGGTTTGGGCCAGAGTTTCTCTCTCTCAATTTCCCTACCTTCAACTTCCTAATTGTAAATAAACCACCATAAAAGTCATCCTAACTTGGGTCTATTTTATTCTGAAATCGAGCTAATCAATTTCTGGCAACCATACCTTAAATATCTAGTTTCCCCTCTTACAATATCCATATATATAAATAAATTCTAAATGTGCAACTTTTTTTTTTATATATTTTTAAACCCTTAACTTCTGTGTATTAGTTCCTTGGTGGAAGAGTGGCAAGGGTAGGCAATGGGGGTCAAGTGACTTGCCCAAGGTCACACAGCTGGGAAGTGTCTGAGGCCAGATTTGAACCTAGGACCTCCCATCTCTAGGCCTGGCTCTCAATCCACTGAACTACCCAGCTGCCCCCTAAATGTGCAATATTTTAATGAAAGGTAAATATATCTTATACATATCATGTCAGTTTGAAGATTTTTATCATCTAAAAGTCAAACTGCATGAAATTTTTCCAAAGACAGAAAATCATGCATAGATGTAAGAATTAAGCTAATAAAATGCAACTTTTGAGCCATTCCAAGGAACTCTGAGAAACCTACAAGACAATTCTTTTCCTCGATAATTTTTTCCTTGAAAATATTGCAAGTCTGTCTCCTGACTTCCTGACTAATCATAACTATAATGAACAAAATACATGAAAATTTCAGCTGAAGGGAAAAACATTGTCAAGGATACTGTTAAGCTCCAGACTAAAATTATGATTACAGACCTAGGGAAAAACTTCTTTCATCTTTAAACCTTAAACTAGAAAGCTGCCTGAAATTGATGTAAATTGATTTTTTTTAAGTTTAAGGAAATGTACTTGGAAATGGAGATACCCACTTCCTATTTATCTATCCCATGCCTATAAGGAAAACCAATGAGGATAATTTTTCCAAAGAATTACTCTTTATTAGAAACAACTATTTTCATACTTTATTAAAAAAAGAAGATGGGGGAAAACAACCTATCAGAGCCAGAGTTTTTCTCATCTAACTCTCCCCCCCCAAAAAATAGCTATTTGTTGATCAATTCTTTGTCTCATCCAATATTCATGAAAAAGGTGAGGGAAGAATTCTGGGCTTAAAACTGAACAATCGACTCTACACAATATCAAGATGTAGTTCTATCATATAAAAAATATGTAATGAAGGTTTTTTTGGAAAGTTATACATTTTATGTTTTCTATAAGGGTAACTAAAAAGTAAAAATGTTTATATTTTAGGCTAAGGAAAAAGGTTTGCCCAAAATTTTAAAGGTACACAGTTATCTAGCTTCCCATTAAAATATATCCTAGGAGTTTTTCCGGGTTAAGATGGCAGCAGAGTAAGAAGCAGCTCTTAACCTCTCCTGACCAAAACACACAAAACTCCTCTAGGGGACATAAAAACAAGTCCAGACGAACGGAGGAACCCCACAACAGGGCACAGCGTGGAAGGTACGTGGAATCGGGGCATTTCCATGCTATAAAGGGGTGAAACAGCTCTCACTAAATTCCGGGCTGAGCAACCTCTCCACCCCAACCCCTCCACACACAACACCTACAGGGCCAAAGCCAGCTAAAAAGAAATAGAGCAAGTTTGGGGCAACCATCGAGTCATTGGCAGCTCCGGGGCCTGTTCCTAAGAGCAGCAAGATTTAGGACCCCAAAAAGCTAAAGAAAACACACAAACTCTGAGCGCAGGAGAAGAACGCAGGCTCAATGCGCAGGCGCAGGCGGAGGGGTGGGTGGAGGCAGACACAGCCACAAGCTAAAGCTCTGAAACCCTGAGTAGGGAGCCTGTGCAGACGGATATACGACTGTGGAAGCAGCGCCCTGAGACTTGTAAAGAAACCTCCGGCAGAGGATCAAGCAAGGGGGTCCACCAGGGGGCTTGACCTTGAAAAAAACCAGAACCCAGACCTCAGGAGCCAAAAGACCATGGACAGACCCTGAGTGCAAGGATAAACCTGAGAAGCTGCTGGGCTAACGATGGCCACCCAGTCTCAGGAAGTTCAGAAGAGAAAGATTAACAACAAGAAAAAGAAGTCTTTAACACTCAACAACTTTTACACAGAGAAAATCCAGACAACCAAGCAAACAGAGGAGGAGAACAAACAAGCATCCGGACCCTCCTGAAATAAGGAAAACTCCTCACAAGCTAGAGAAGAGTTCAAAATTGAGATTTTGAGGAAAATGGAAGAGATCTGGCAAGAAAATAACTGTTTAAAAGGTAGAATCTTGCAAATGGAAAGTGAGGCTCAGAAACCAAATGAACTGATGAGCAAATTGAACAACAGAAATGACCAGATTGAAAAGGAATACCAGAAGATTATGGCCGAAAACCAGAAGATTATAGCCGAAAACCAGAAGATTACAGCCAAAAACCAGAATATTACAGCCGAAAACCAAAAGATCTTAGCCGAAAACCAAAAGATTATAGCCGAAAACCAATCCCTAAAGGCTAGAATTGAGCAATTAGAAGCTAATGATCTCTCAAGACAACAAGAACAAATAAAACAAAGTCAAAAGACTGAAAAAATAGAGGGAAACATGAAATATCTCAATGAGAGAGTGACAGACCAAGAAAACCGGTCTAGAAGAGACAATTTGAGAATAATTGGTCTTCCAGAAAAACCAGAAATTAATAGAAACCTGGACTCCATACTAACAGAAATAATTCAGCAAAATTGCCCTGTGGTCCTACAACAAGAGGGCAATATAGACATTGAAAGGATGCATAGAAAACCTGCGACATTCGATCTAGATAAGAAAACACCCAGAAATATATTTGCCAAATTGAAGAGTTTCCAAGCAAAAGAAAAAAATCTTAGGAGAAGCCAGAAAGAAACAATTCAAATATCAAGGAGCACCAATCAGGATCACATAGGATCTGGCAGCCTCGACGCTAAAAGATTGCAAGGCTTGGAATACGATATTCAGAAAGGCAAGAGAGCTCGGCCTGCACCAAGGATCAACTACCCATCAAAATTGACTAAATATTTCCAGGGGAAAGTATGGGCATTCAACAAAATTGAAGAATTCCAGGTATTTGCACAGAAAAGACCAGGGCTAAATGGAAAGTTTGATATCCAACCAGAAAAATTGATAGAAACATGAAAAGGTAAATAAGATACAGAGCAGAAAGAAAGAAAACTTATAATTTTTAAATTTGCCTTTTTAAGGGCCTCAGTGAGATCTAATTATCTGTATTCCTTTGTAGAGAAATATTATGTTTAATTCTCTGTAGTGAACTCTATTCACTATTATAATATTCACTATTATAGTAATCAGAAGAATAATTCACAGGGTGAGGGTGGAACACTAAATAATCTAAGATGACATGGGGGATAGGAAAGAGGGGGTGAATAGCAGAGGACACCAAGAGAAACTTGAGTGAATAAGAAAAATAAGATATTCTATTACACACAAAGAGGACATGGGAGGGAGAGAGGACAAATACTATTATAAGAAGGAGAGGAAGAGAGCATTAAGAGGTAATAATCAAACCTTACTCTCAGAGTAATCAACCGGGAGAGGGAAGAGTAGCTATACTATCCATTGGGACATAAAACTCTTATCTAACCCTTCTGAGAAAGTTAGAAGGAATAAACCAAGGGGAGCAGGGAAGTGGGGAGGTCAAAAAAAGGGGGCTCATAAGGGCTTTAAAAACAAAAAGAGGGGGGAAAATAAGGGAGGGGGTAGAAAGGGAAGTTAATCAAGGGAGGGGATAAGGGATAGCGGCTCAATAGCAAACCACTGATTTAAAAGGAAAAAGTATAAGGAAAAAGGGGGTATGAATAGGGGAGGAAACGAAAATGTCAGCAAATGCACAACTGATGATTATAACTCTGAATATGAATGGGATAAACTCGCTCATAAAACGGAAGCAAATAGCAGAGTGGATTAGAAACCAAAATCCCACCATATGTTGTCTACAAGAAACACATATGAGGCGGGTGGACATACACAAGTTTAAGGTAAAGGGCTTCAGCAAAATCTTTTGGGCGTCAAATGAGAAAAAGAAGGCAGGAGTGGCTATTATGATTTCTGACAAAGCCAAAGTAAAAATAGTTATGATTAAAAAAGACAGGGAAGAGGTCCTAGGTTCAAACCCGGCCTCAGTCACTTCCCAGCTGTGTGACCCTGGGCAAGTCACTTGACCCCCATTGCCCACCCTTACGACTCTTCCACCTATGAGACAATACACCGAAGTACAAGGGTTAAAAAAAAAAAAAGACAGGGAAGGGGGCAGCTGGGTAGCTCGGTGTAGTGAGAGTCAGGCCTAGAGACGGGAGGTCCTAGGTTCAAACCCGGCCTCAATCACTTCCCAGCTGTGTGACCCTGGGCAGGTCACTTGACCCCCATTGCCCACCCTTACCACTCTTCCACCTATGAGACAATACACCTAAGTACAAGGGTTTAAAAAAAAAAAGACAGGGAAGGTCATTACATCCTGATTAAAGGCAGTATAAACAATGAGGAAATAACACTGCTCAATAT
>NW_025379262.1:0-2820 GCF_016433145.1 Gracilinanus agilis
TCTCAGCCTCTCTCTGTCTCTCTCTCCCCTTCCCTCTCTCTCAGCCCTTCTTTTGTTTCTGTCTCCCCCCCTTTAAGTCTCTCTGCCTCTCTCAGGCTCTCTCTCTCTCTCTCTCTCTCTCTCAGTCTCTCTTTCTGCCTTTCTCTCTTTCCTCTTTCTTAGTCCTTCTCTCTGTTTCTGTCTCTTCTCTGTCTCTGTCTCTGTCTCTCAGTCCTTCTGTTGTTTATGTCTTTCCTCTCTCTCTCCCCCCTTTCCTCTCTCTCAGTCCTTCTCTCTGTTTCTGTCTCTCTCTCTCTGTCTCTGTCTCTCTCTCTCTCTGTCTCTCTGTCTCTCTCTGTCTCTCTGTGTCTCTCTCTCTCTGTCTCTGTCTCTCTCTGTCTCTGTCTCTGTCTCTCTCTCTCTCTCTCTCTCGTCCATCTCTCAGTGAATGTAATTAAAATTTCATCCTTTAGGAAGTGGAGGAGGCAAGAACAGATATTCTAGTTCTGAATCTGAGCAACAAAGAGAACTTTGCCCCAGTGACAGAGAGCTTGGAGGCAAATGGCCTCATGGTAGAGAAAAGGTGGAGAGCTGGGACTAGTCTGACTTGGAGCTTTGGAAAGGGACAATTCAGAAAGTTCCAGGAAAACACGGACGTTCAACTGGCCCGAGAAGGAAGGAGGCTCTTAGGATTTAAATCCTGAAGGGAAAAACAGAGTGAGTCTCCTGAGGAGGAAAAAGAGAGTTGCCTGAAGAGCCCATTGCGGCCACACAAGGAACTCCCTGATCAGCTCAGATTTTCCCGTTTCAGCCTTTAAAGTATAGACGTAGGAGATGGAAGCAATGGCATGGACCAGCCTGGCTGCAGAGTGCAGTCCCGCAGGAACGGTCAGGAACGCTGAGCCGCTCGTAACTGTGGAGATGCTCGAGCTGTGTAGAAGAGAGCAGAAGCAACGGGAGCAGGAAGGCCATTGGTGGATCATCGGGACCATCACGATGTATTGATTTTCCAGATCTCCTTTCGCTTCGGTTTTCTCCCAGAGAAGTAGATAACTGAAACGGTGAAGAGGAGGATGAAGGTACAGAGTTAATGAGACGCCGGGATGGCGCCTCCTTGTCTTCAATGAGTTCTAGTCACTCGGCCCGGACAAACCGTATCCCCGGATCCTGGAAGAATTGGCAAGCTGTGACTGCCGGCTTCCTGAAACTGGATCTCAAGTGATCTCGGGCATGGGAAGGAGACCAGAGGTCTGTAGAAGGACAGACGTCCCAACTAAAGAGAGACAAGGATGGAATTTACAAACTATGGGCTCGGCAACTTGATGTCTATTTTGGGTTCAATGTGAGAATATGTGATCAAAGGGAGGGTTTCCGATCACGAGGTGCCGCTATGGTTTAGGGTTTGGGCATGTTGGAGAAACCTCGTTTTCTCTTTTCTTACATAGTAATTAGATGGCACACCAAAAGAATGCCAGAGACAGCCCTAGGAAAGACTTCAGAGGTCAGCTAGTCCAACCCCCTCATTTCACAGATGAACAAACCGAGGCTCGGAGAGGTTCACTGATTTCCTACCTGTCAGAGGCTCCATGAGAACCCAGTTACTCTGGCTCCAGAGGCCACGCTCTTTCCACCAAAACACGGACAAAATCTCCCGTGCATCTCTGTGGACAAAAGGGAGAGATGTGGGCAGGGAGCGCCATTTGGAGCCAGTTAGTTGACTAAACCCAAAGAGGAGTCATTAATAGTCAATGAAAGGGCAGCTGGGTAGCTCAGAGGATGGAGAGTCAGGCCTAGAGACGGGAGGTCCCGGGTTCAAATCCGGCCTCAGACACTTCCCCACTGTGTGACCCTGGGCAAGTCACTTGACCCCCATGGCCCACCCTTACCTCTCTTCCACCTAGGAGCCAATACACAGAAGTTAAGGGTTTAAAAAAATAGTCAATGATAATCTGTAGGGGAGGTTCTCCAGGGAGGTACCTTAAGGGTCTGTGCTTGGATCTGTGTGTTTAACATGCTTATCAATGACTTGAATAAGGGCACCAAAGACTACACGTCAAATGATCACTTGTAATAAAGCTGGAAAGGATAACTGAGGGAACGGGTGATGAGGTCAGGATCCATATTCATTGGCATCAGGTTAGAGCGATGGGCCAAATCTAATAAGATTAGATTTACTGATACTAAAAGTAATGCAAAACTCTGTGCTCAGATTAAAAAATATTACACGTGTAGTAATATTTTAGTAATAGTGTAGTAATAGGAGAGGCGGTATTCACCTTCAGTCCACGTGAAGATCATGTGGGAGTTTTAGTGGACTGAAAAATCAGTCCCGTTAAATGATGTGAAATGGCCAAATCTGCTAGTCTTCTAGGCAGCACAAAGGAGGCGTGTCATCCAGAAGGAGGGAGACGATGATTCCGCCGTCCTCTGTTCTGGGCAGCTTCTCTTGGTGAAGCAGCTGCTCTGTGTCCTCAGTGGGATGACGAGGATGTCAAGGGATTGGCGACCACTCCTTAAAGAATCAGATGAAGAACGTGGCGTATGTCTAGCCAGGAGAAGAAAGGACTTAGGCTGACAGGAAGGCTGTCTTCAAGTATTTCAATGGACGTTCATGTAGAGGAAAGATTAGCATTATTCTATTTGACCCCAGATGGCAGAATTCGAAATAGAAGTTGCAACAAGGTCAGTTTAGATTTGATATCAGGAAAATTTGCCAACAATCAGAATTCTCCCAAAGTGGAGCGGTGGAGTGGTCTACCTCAGAAGATGGTAGATTTCCCCTTAATAGAGGTCTTTAATCCAAGACTGGGTAACCATTAACTGGATATATATATATATATA
>NW_025379263.1:0-2676 GCF_016433145.1 Gracilinanus agilis
AGAGAGACAGAGAGAGACAGAGAGAGACAGAGAGAGAGACAGAGAGACAGAGAGAGGAAGCGGGGAGGGAAGGAGAAAGAAAGAGAAGCAAGTTAATCTTCTAATAGGTTAAAACAACCCATGGAAGAGGAGGGGGAACCCAAAGCACCAAGATATGGAAATAATTTGGAAAGGAGATAGAAACTTGTATCCCAAGGGATGAAGTGAAGTACCCTGGGGTAGTTTTGTAATCTTTTAGAATTATAGCATCTCAGAACTAGATGGGACCTTAATAGCCATCTTGGCCAAATCTTACCAGAACAGAGATCTCTACAGCAATCCTAGCAAGTGGTCACCCATCCAGCTTAATACCTCTAATGATGCCAAGCGCACATCTTCCCTAGTAAGTTACATTCCACTTTGGGAGCACAGGAGAGAAAAGCAGTGACTCCCTCCTGCTTTTTTTTTGTGATTTGTGAAAACTCACCAGCTTCGGCTAGAGCCTGGGACAAACTGTCTCTCCTTGGACCCCTTTTCCACAGTCAGCACCCCCGTACACACCTCCCTTTGCCTGCTATGCCCAGCTGAAATAACAAAGATCAGGAGCCAATAGGGAAGTAGGTCAGAGGGCATTGCCCTAGGAGAATTGTGTTTGTGGTGATGAGTGAGATTGGGTCAGGCAGGTGGTCCTTGGCAGGGTTGCCCCTGAATGGTCAGCAGCCAGGAAAGTTTGAGTTTCTTGGAATTTTCCAGATCATGAAATGTTACCTCCACATCACACCCCTCCCCAAGTCATCTGTCTCGATGTGAACAAGGTAGGCCTTTATTGAAAGTTTTTGATTGTGTCTATTTTGCCAATCTCTCATTTTTCTGAACTGAGGTGGGGGAAGGATGGTGGATGGTGGATGTTGGAAGTCATAGAATGCTAAAACTGGCACAGCCCATACAACCTAGATTCTCCAGAGTCTGGCTATAGTCTGTCTTTCCAGACTCATTTTACATTCATCCCATTCACACACTCCCTTACAACCAAACTGTCTTGCTTGCAGCTCTCTGCATTGGGCTTTCCATCTCCCTTTTGCACAGGCTATCTGAAATGCATTCTTTCACACCTCTGCTTCTCAGAACCCCTAGCCTTCTTCAGCGTTCAAAGAAGATACCACTCACTGCTAGAAATCTTTCTAAATTCCCCCCAGTTAGTGGATTCCCTTCCCCAAAGCCATATCTGAAACTGGGAAACGGAGCTTTGTCCCAGGGTGCCAGTATCTTCAGGTGGTACGTACACAAGTGTTTGCTTTCTGGAGAGGGACACGTGTTGTCTCTGGGCAGCCATCCTTGAGGCGTATCTTACAGTTCTCCCTTCCAAATTCCAAAGCCCTCAATCTCATTGCCATAGGACCTTTTTCTTAAGACCCCCCCCTTCACAATTTCCATAGGGACTAATGCTAGTGGATAGACTGCCCCCTTACCAGTTCTCCTGTATCCACTGGTAGAGCTTCACTGATGCCCACTTAACCTCATCTCCACTGATTTTGCCCTGAGTGAAAAACATTTCTTCTTGGGACAGTTGGGTGGCTCAGTGGATCTCCAGCCAGGCCTGGAGACGAGAGGTCCTAGGTTCAAATGTGGCCTCAGACACTGCCTAGCTGTGTGACCCTGGGTAAGTCACTTCACTTCACCTCCATTGCCTACCCTTACCACTATTCTGCCTTGATTCTAAGATGGAAGATGAAGGTTAAAAAAGAGAGAGAGAAAAGAAAAATGTTTCTTCTTTAACCATCAAGCAGCAGATAGTAATTCATCGGGTAGCCTCATGTTCATTCTGGTCATCTGCACGTGTTTTCCCTAAAGCAGCTATACTGGGTAAATATTGTACCCTCTACAAGAGAATCATCAGTCTGTCCCCACAGCCTGGCCTCTGCTCACGGATCGGCCCTGACTTCTTAAGGAAGAGATTTGCAGACATACCCACCAAGATTAGCTCCGAGAGGGGCAGCTACGTTTCTCAGTGGATAGGGCTCCAGGACTGGAGATGGAAGGTCCACAGTTCAAATCTGGTCTCAGATATGTCCTGGCTGTGTGACCCTGGGGAAGTCACTTAAGTCCAATTACCTAGCCCTTACCTCTTTTCTACTTTGGAACTAATACTTAGTACTAATTCTAGGTAAGATTTTTTTTAAAGGATTATCTCTAAGCCTCCACTCATTAAGGAAACCTCACCTCCTTTTGACCTTCCTATATTCCAATGAATGGCACTCCATGTTGCCTTAGGGTGATTAATTGGTCATTTTTAGTCAGCAAGGAGTCACAAAGATCTGAGTTCAAATATGGACTAGCTGTGTGACTCCAGACAAGACATTTAACTTCTAATTGCCTCAGTTTCCTCAGCTGTAAAATGAGGATAATAATAACACCTATCACCTACAGTTGTGAAGTTGAAATGTGTAATAATAACTGTAAAGTGCTTATAGTAAGTGCTAAATCAATGTTAACGATGGTTATAATTTTTTCCCATATTCCTTTGGGAAGCTTATGCAGAGGAGTGGCTAGGGACAAAGGTCTGGATGAAATCTTGGTAGCCTTTTTACACTCAGTTAAGATGCTCAAACCTCCCACCATTTCTAGGTTGGGGAACATTTTCTATGGCTTTCTCCTTTACCTTTTGAAGTTTCTATATTTGAGCTTTGGCAGGACCTT
>NW_025379264.1:0-2193 GCF_016433145.1 Gracilinanus agilis
ACTTGAAGTTCTATTCTTCAAGATCATGAGTGGTGACTCCTTAAGGAACAATTGGAGAAATGTTCCTCTCCTGTGTGTGTGTGTGTGTGTGTGTGTGTGTGTGTGTGTGTGTGTGTATTTGTGTGTGTTTTAATCAAGGATGCTTACTCCAATAGCCAGAGCTCCTGGAGAAAAAAAAAGCCATGAAGAAGAATTCTTTACCTTAACCCTGCGTTACTTACATTTCATTGTGTGTGTGTGTGTTTTTAATTCTGTTAAAATACATTATACATATATACAAATACATAATATTATTTCTCATAAACATCTATGATCCACCTTGCCTTTATGTTGCTTGATGTCCTTTTGTTTATGACCTGAGAGAGTGGTGGGAGTCACACAGGGGGGTGACCTTTACAGCACAGGGCTCATATCTCATCTTATTCTTCCTAGCTACCAGTAGAGAATTTTGCTTTCTAACTGGGGGCATATCATGGGTCATTTCATAACCATGTTTCTAAGGGAAAGAGTATTAAGAACACAGGCCATTTCTTATACTCTTGTCTACTCTGTAGACAAGAGCTGATGAATATTACATTTTAATTTTACAGTTATGGAAAAAGATATTCTGATGGTCAAAGTGACCGCAATTATCCAGCTAATGTATGAGATGAGATTCAAACTCTGGTCAATCGACTCCAGGCCAGCAAGAAGTGTTTAGATGATTTTATGAGTACCAGATTTTTAAAAAATGAGTAATTAAGGAAAAATCATACTCTTTAGCTATATTATAGAAAGTTTCTTGAAGGTAGCTTGGTGTAGGGGGTAAGAGCTCCAGTTCTACAATCAGATGACCATGGCTTCAAATCCCAGTTCTTCTACTTATTCCTTCCTTGTGTAACCTTGGGTAACTCACTTGACCTCCTGAGCCCCATTTTTCTCATTTGTAATGAAAAGGGGTTAGACTACACGAGCTCTATCTAGTTCCTTTTGGTTCTATATCTATGATCCAATGAATATAGCTTTTAATCCCTTACAATAGACAGAGCCCAGTAATGGATGGACTATGGGGGCAAACCAAGGGAACAACGCTATGGTATTTATGATGAGATCTCTCTCTGATTTATCATGTTTTGTGGGTAGGCTGGCTGCAATGAATTCACAGATTGGACCTTCTGGTCATATGCCATTTGGTTACACATGGGGAAATTGAGCCAAGAGGGATGAGAACTGTTAAGTTACAAAGGGAGACCTAGCCATTGACCCGCGTACTAGCATCATATCTGATTTCATCCTAGCAGACAGCCCTGCTGTTGAACATTAGAATAGTTTCCCTTCCCTCAAGCCCCAAAGTAATGAATATTGGAAAAAGATCAGCAGCTAAATTGGATTGAGAAGTTGAAGAGTTTGGGGTATGAGGAGACCATCTGCCCACTTCAAGTTACTGTTCCCATCTCCAGAACTATAATTGCCTTCTACTCAAAAAGCTTCTTCCTGCTCACAGTGTTAAAACCTAAATCCAGTTTCCTTGAATTAAAAAGAAAAACAAAAACAACTCCCAGCCCAACAACAACAACAACAACAACAACAACAACAACAAAAACCCCGAAAGCTAAGAATTTCTGTCCCAGAAAGAAGAGGCCAAAATCTCTGTAGCAAGAGTCTAAAAAATGTGTTTACAATGGCAAGGTGATGGTACTTATAAAATAAAGTTAATTTAAAATGGTGATAAAACAAAAATGAGTCAGGCTAGTGACCTGGAGCAGTTCCAGACCACCTGGTTGTTCTACTGAGGAAGGGCTGATGCTTCCTCCAGCAGCAGAGGTTGGGGACTCTAGTGCATTTTGCTAATCCTCTTCCCCCCAGGAATGACTAGGAACAGAATGCATCCTTTTCATGGCTTCAGTTTCAACAAGAGCCTCTAATATTCCATGACTTATGGCTCTTCCATCTGTCAGGTGCCCAGAGAAACCCCATTATGTAAGAACAGGCCAAAGAACAGTGACCTTCCAGTGATCTTGGTAAATAGCCAGAGGGCAGTAGGAATAGGAGAGAGGAAGAAAATTATACCTCAATATCTTCCTGAGAAACAGATCATATGTAGGTAGGTGGTACAGTGGTCTTTATGAGTTCATATCCAGCCTCAGGCCCTTTCTACTTGTGTAGGTAGTAAGTAGACCCTGGGCAAGTCACTAAACCTTTATTGCCTAGCTC
>NW_025379265.1:0-6415 GCF_016433145.1 Gracilinanus agilis
AGGAAGGAAGGAAGGAAGGAAGGAAGGAAGGAAGGAAGGAAGGAAGGAAGGAAGGAAGGAAGGAAGAGAAAGAGAGGGGGAGAGGAGAAAGAAAAGAGAGAGAAAGAAAGAGAGAGAGAGAGAGAGAGAGAGAGAGAGAGAGAGAGAGAGAGAGAGAGAGAGAGAGAGAGAGATCTATTATTAGTATTGACAAGAGGAAAAAAATTCCACTCCAGCATCAGCTTGGGAGCAGGCATGTCATTTCTGCCCTGAAACCATAACTTTGAAAGAGGCATTCATCAAAGCAATGGAATGTTTCATAGACCCTCTATAAAGGAATTATTTTGATGCCCAATCTGCCCATTACGGCCCCCTAGGAAGTAAGCACACAAGGGTGACATATGTCCTGGTAGCATAATAACAAGAAGAGGGTGTGGTTTCTCTACCTGAATGAGTGTATCCCATAATGAATATTAAAGGAACAACTCGAATATCCCTGCTTTCTAGGCCCCAACTGTTTTGGAAACCATTATATGACAGGTGAATTAACACTTCTTCCAGCATAACGTTTTTTTTAACTCTTAGAATTAACACTTTTTCCAGCATAATTTTTTTAGACATCTTAGAATCAATAGTGTGCATTGGTTCCAAGGCAGAAAATCTGTATGGGCTAGGCAGTGGGGGTTAAGTGACTTGTCTAGGGTCACACAGCTAAAATATGTCTGAGGTCCTATGAACCAAGAACCTCCCATGTCTAGGCCTGGCTCTCCATCTACTGAGCCACTTCACTGCCCCCTCTTGGATTACTTTTTATTGGTCAATCAACAGAAGAGAAGTACCTATCTGTATTTCACCAAAGTATGGGAAAAGTAGATGGAAGAAAGAGACAATTACAGGATACAGTAGCTTAGAAGTGTCTTCTAATATATCACTTTTGGAATTTTCTCATCCTTTAGATTTCTGCCTTTTTCTCCCTTATCATATTCTGAGACATCATAATACAATCTCAGTTTTATATAGTTTTAAAATCAAAGGTGTGTGGTGGGGGCAGATAGGGGAGTATTCCATCCAATCTATGTTTTCAAATACCTTTCAAATTTTTTTGGATTGTAGAAATTATAATTAACCAACAAAATATGCATTGCTCCTCCCGACCAGCCTCTTGGTTCATATTGCCACTCATCCTGGTCATTTTCACCTTCATTTTCAAGCCCCTTTCCTAGATAGGTGAATATAACTATTTCTGTTTACAGTTATTATCTTATTTGAGCTGTGTAAAAGCCCTGAGAGGTATTTGTCAAGTGGAAGATGAAATGACTGAGGAAACAAAGGTTTGCATTTCCAAGCATATCAATTTATTAAGTGATGTGTGACAATTGTTCAGTAAACCAGGACCAGGCCCCTTCCTCAGCTTAGGGCTAGACTCTGAATATGGGCCCCCTCCCCCCCCCCCCGCAGATTTTTATTTTATATATTAAAAACAATCAAATAGGACCAACTAATTAAAAAGAAACAATCCAACATTAGGCAATCTGATTTCTAATTGAAGGAAAGATTAGGGAGTTTCCAAGTTGGGAGGGTGAGAGCGAACAGGTACAATTCCCTGAATTCAGAAAAAAGAGGTATCCCCTTCCCCTAAGTGTCTATAAACAACCAAAGGAACATGGAAACAATATTGGACTTTGTGAAATCTGCTTCAACTACAGCTACGTAAGGAGCAGAAAGAGTTCCACAAAATTCAGTGTAGGGAACCAATCTTCAAGACCAAGATATATTCCATAGACCTTTGGGGTTTTTTATGGTTTATATTTAATAGACAGAAAATAATTTTAGCTATAATTGTACTTTTAAAGAAATTATCATGATATGTATAAGGTAGACTAACAACTATATATTTGTTGTTATTGTTTTTGAGGTACATCATGGAACAGGGGTTTGGAGCTCTTTGATTGCAAGAAGAAACAAATTCCATATTTCAGAGAAAAAAAAAACTAGTGCCAGTTTTCAGATAAACTATGCCACTTGCTTAAGATATACAATTGTCAGAAAACTCCTTGCTTCACTCTTTGGATCTGGGTGAGTTTCTGGTCAGCATAACCTAGATCCTTAGTTAAGGATCTTTAAGTATCAGGTAGAAGTGGTCCAGTATGCCAGCCACACCAGGCTAGGTTCAAACAATACAATAAGACATTCTTTCAGACGCCACAATTGAGAAAACTTTTCTCATAGGACAGAAGTTGGATGATCCATAATTTAGTAGAAAGGGAATGGAACTAAGCTAGCTGGGAAATTGAGTCATAAGATAGAGTCAGTGGTATTCATTCAATGACCACAATTGCTGTTCTAATCTCTTCCATTCCCTCAGGTAGGTGTTAACTTTATTCTCATTATACGGATGAGGAAACTGAGACAAAGAGAGAATAAGTGACTTGCCCAAGGTCATACAGCTAGATAATATCTGAAGCCATATTTGAAGTCAACTCTCACTTCAGGCTGTAGAGATTAAAATTAATATATTATATCTCCAAGTATAATTTTTATAAAGTTTATTAATAATAACTAAAGTAAGAAAGTCATCTAACCCAGCCTGATCAGGAGAGAAAAAGAGCAAGAGAGAAGGACAGCCTCATGTACTCATAACCAATATGTGAAGATGTAACCTTGGACAAAGGGAAAAGGATGCTGGGAGATGAAAGGAATTCTGGGGAATGTAGTCCAAAGGTTCAAGAGTTTCTAACTATACAAGGCCCCAAACATAACTATCTGGTAGGCCTTGGACTAAACACCACAAATACTAGCAAGGAGAGCAGGTTTTACCCTAATAGGAGAAAATAGTATATAAAAGACACCAGTAGCATGAAGCAGAAATGTCTAAGAAGTGTCTCGGAGGTCTGGGTCCAGATGAAATACAGTAAAAGATCCCCCTTAGAGCGCAGGCGACCAAGGGGCACGAATCCAAGATTCAAGTGGGAGGTAGAGGAGGATGATGGCTGGGGGGGCAGAAAGTATGACAGGGAGATGGCAGAGATGTAGGGAAGTGGAGCCAGTAAGAGAGTACCCCAAAGCTGTGGTTACTTATCTCTGGTATACCTAAAGAATACACTCAGTCTAGGAACGGGAATAACCCCAAATGTTCATGGCTTAAAACCCTTTCAAAAAATCAGCCGAATCTCGAATATTTCCTGATGTCGCTCTTTCTTATTCTAAGGCTATATTTCCAAGAACCAAATGCACCTTGCATAAAGTAGGCATTTAACATTTATCAGATTGAATCCAATTGACACAAAGTCCCCATGAGATTTCATTTACTGCATTTACTTCATTTACTGTTAGAATAAATGATTCATTCTATTCTGGGAAGAGGGGAAACTGAGGCACTACTAAAACAGCAATACATGAAACCAGGGACCACAGTCCATTTAGAGGAAAGTCAAAGTGGAGGAGAGACTTGGAGCTTCCATGTTCGAATCTTTAACCAACCCTTAGGGGAGGGGAAGACATGAGACTTTCCATTTTATCTCAAAGGAAAACTGTTTGGGGAACCCATATAATGCCACAATCCAAATGAATCAACAGATGCCTTCCTGATCACTACAGAAAGCACTTTTCCCCAAATGCAGAGGAACAGAGACAATCAGCATGACCCTCACCTGAGGAGTCGACTTTCTTCAAACACTCCCTTCTCACTTTTCAGCTTTTAAACTCACAAAATATGACTTTTCTTCCTACTTAAACCAACAGTTATTTCAAAGGCCTAGATAAAGGTCAGGCCAACCTTGTATTCTATTTTCCCTCCTTAAATTTCTAAGTCCCTGGAAAATGGTTGTTTGCAAAAGGCTTAAGAACTCTGAACAATGCTATGACCAGCCACGCTGCCAGGGGAAGGATGATGAAACCGGCTAGACACCTCCTGACAGAGGCGATGAGCTCAGGGCATGCAAGGACACAGATTTTTGGACTTGGCCCGGCCATTGCAAGAATTTGTTTTTTTTTTTTCCTTAAATACATTTATTATAAGTTAGTTGCTTTTTTTTTTCTTCCAGTGCAAGACGGGAAATGGGAGAGAGAGATAATTAATGTTTATTCATTGAAAAGATTAAATTTTATGATTGACAACAGAAAGGGGCATCATAAATAGAGTTCTGCACAGTCTTTTCGTCTTTGTCATAGGTATTTCCATGCTAGTCATTCTCCCAATATGTGACAGTGTGTTCAATATGCTATTGGGTTGTTCTTTAGCCTTCATATTTATTTATTTATTTGAACCCCTACTTACTATTGATTCTCATCCAGAAGAGCCACAAGGGCTAGGTAACTGGGGTTAGGTGATTTGTCCAAGGTCACACAGCGAGAAAATGTGTGAGGCCAGACTCTAGACCTAGAGCTCTGTCCTAGCTGCCACAATCTTGCTATTTATTAAAGCTCTAATTTCACCAAAATTGAGTAGAGGTCTTTGTCTATAAAAGTTCTTCTAAAATTCAAATTTCAACTTGACATGTGTAGTGACCGTTAACGTTCCAAGCTCTGAAAGCCTGGTTTTAAGTAAACCCATTAAAATTAATTTTGAGTGGATAAGTTTGAGATAGTGGATCTGGGTCTGGAATCAGGAAGACTTGAGTTCAGATCTGGATTAGACATTGACTAGCTGTGTATTCCTGGGCAAATTACTGAACTGCTGCTTGCCTCGGTTTCCTCATCTATAAAATTAGAACAAAACTAGCACTGTCCTCCTGTTGTGAGGACCAAATAATAGTTATTGATCACTTAGAAACTGCAAAGACCTACTTGGAATTATGAAGAAACAAACAGAACCAAGAATAGCATTACATACAGCAACAGAACTATAATTGAAGAATAACTTGTGTATGTCCACCTCTAGAGAAAGAACTAATAAATAGAAACAAGCAGGACTTCATTTTATATATGCACATATCTTTTTGTCGAATGATGCCTTCTCTAGTGTGGGGAGGGAAGGAGAGAGATACAATGGAATTTAATGTAGCAAATAAATCGATTGAAAAATAAAATAATAATAATAATAAAGCTCTTAGCACAATACCTGGCATATAGTAAGTGCTATGTAAATGTTAGTTATTTTTATTGTTGTTAATCCCTCAAGATTTCTTCTTCAGAAAACCAAGCTATTTTACTACCAATTATGCGACATCCCAAAACGATGGCAAAAATGGATGATTTACTCAAAAGGAAAGCAGGGCAAAATCAGAAAAATAATGAGTATATCTGAAGTCCAAGTCTAAGGACAACTCAAAAAAGCTTCCAAGGAAGGAAAATTGTTAGTGTGGCCCATTCCTGGCCCTGTTGTCCAGTGGTTAGCCTAGTCCTTAATTTAGGGACTCTGGAAACAACAGAACTGTTCATCATCAACCATAGGAATGTTACATCTATTGTATCTGAGTTACATGGCTATTTAGAATAAGAATTTTGCATCATTAGGATATAGAAACTACTTTTACTGCTAACCTAAAAAATAATAATTTTCCCTGTAGAGGAAGAGATAAATAAAAAAGATAAATACTTAATAAAGAAGAAAAGGAAGCTCCAGGAGCTTAAAAGCATATTCGCACTGGATTCCAAAATGTTTCCTCACCTGGCATTTGGTCAATATTCAGATATTTTGAAGTTTGATTTTTTTTTTTTAGTTTGAGCTTTTTTTGTGGAGTCCTTACTAGCCAGCACATAGTCCTCACACAGCCAGCCACCTCCTTTCTCCAGTTCTCAGGAAGAATGTACTTGAGAAATGCAAAGTGATGGTAATAACAATAAAGGAAAAATCCTAAGGCTAATTAGGATGACAGATATAGTTTATAATATATACTAAAGTCAAATTTTATTTTATTTCATTTTTTAATTACCATTATCTTCTGTCTTATAATCAACAGTGTGTATTATTGCCAAGGCAGAAGAGTAGTAAGGGCTAGGTAACTGAGGTTAAATGACTTGCCCAGGGTCATACAAAGAATACTAATATAGGTATATTATATATAATATAATAAGTATATATAAATAATAAGTATCTGAAGCCAAATTCAAACTCAGGGCCTTCCATCTCTAGGCCTGGTTCTCTATCTACTGAGTCACCTGGCTTTTCCCCTAAAGTCCAATTTCAAAAGGACATATATTGGATTATCCATAACATCTCTTTGCTCTCTTAATCATATTTGGATGGAGACTAATATTAATGGCAACCTTAGGCTAATCATGTTTGCTATTGATACCCAAGTTTCCTTATCTATAAAATTAGGCAATTTAAGGATCTTTGAGATTCCTTACAACTCTAGAGCAAGCCCTGTTCTAGAATCCCCAGGTGCCTTCCCCTTTCACATTAATTTCCAGCCACCTTCTCTCTCTGTCTCTGTCTCTGTCTCTGTCTCTGTCTCTGTCTCTGTCTCTGTCTCTCTCTCTCTCTCTCTCTCTC
>NW_025379266.1:0-2592 GCF_016433145.1 Gracilinanus agilis
TCAAGTATTTATTTAACTCTGTCACTTTACAGATGAAGAAACAATGGTTGATAGCGATGAAGTGCTTGGTATAAGGTCACACAGTAAGTCAGAAATGGAAAGGGATATAAAGTAGAAACAAGAACAGAAGTGGAAATGGAGTCAGAATTAGAATCCAGCTTTCTTAAGCTCCAGTCCAAAATATTTTTTGAAGACCCAGTGACAAAAATGGGCTTTTAAAAAGTTTCCCTAAATAGGAGTAAATTCAAGTCAAGCAGGTCTAAGCCCTTCAAATAGGAACAAGAAAGCATGTCTCTCTTATTTCAGACCTACCTATGACATAATCAGAACTTCTATTTCCATTACAGCATGTGAAATTCTTTTTATTTTGTTTACATGATTCACGTTTTTACTTTACCTTCACCCTGACTTAAACCTTCCACCTCTCCCCACCCCCTCATAGCCAATGCGCATTTCCACTAGTTTTAACATGTGTCATCAATCAAGACTTATTTCCATATTATTGACAGTTGCTTTGGTGTGGTTGTTTCAAGTCTACAACCCAAATCATGTCCCCATCAACCCATGTGTTCTAGTGGTTGTTTTTCTTCTGTGTTTCCACTCCTTTAGTTCTTCCTCTGAATGTGGGTAGCGTTCTTTCTCATAAGTCCCTCAGAGCTGTCCTGGGTCATTGCATTGCTGCTAGTACAGAAGTCCATTACATTCAATTTTACCACAGTGTATCAGTCTCTGTGTACAATGTTCTCCTTTCATTCTGCATCAGTTCCCAGAGGTTGTTCCAGTTCACACAAAATTCCTCCAGTTTATTATTCCTTTGAGCACAATAGTATTCTATCACCAGCTTATACCACCATTTGTTCAGCCATTCCCCAATTGAAGGACATACTCTCATTTTCCAGTTTTTTGCCACCACAAAAAGCACAGCAATAAATATTTTTGTACAAGTAATTTTATCTATTATCTCTTTGGGGTACAAACCCAGCAATGGTATGGCTGGTTCGAAGGGCAGGCAGTCTTTCAGAGCTCTTTGGGCAAAAATTCCAAATTGCCATCCAGAATGGTTGGATCAGTTCACAACTCCACCAGCAATGCATAGAGGTTATATTCAGGGACAATTTGGATGTAGTGAAGTTTAAATTAATATTCATTTGGAAGTGATAAATCATCAAGTTTTGAAAATAATTATGCAAATTTTATAAATTCAGTAACTGAAGAGTTAAATAGCACAGCTGCTTGAATAGAGGCTTCAGCCTTGGACATGTTTCAAAAGTAATTTAACCCCTTCTACACTTAGGAGGGAGAGTCTCTGACTATAATTATTTTCAGAAACAGGGAAGAAAAATAATTATTTTGACAACTTAAATTTATGCTTTAACTTACTAGATCCTAGTCAAATCATGTCTCCTATGTTCACTATTTCACTATTATTTAAAGGTTAATTGAATAGATTGTATTCTCATAATATTTGTGATTTTTAGTAATGCATTCAAATCCAGAATATAAAATTATTAAAAAATGCATAATCCTCATAATAATTTTATATCACTGTTAATATATACTTGATTGTGATGGCTTTAATGTTATTATAATGTCTTTTCTGAAATAAAACTATCATTTGCAAATGTAAGAATATTCCAAGGTACCTGGTTAAAATTTTGAAGTTTTAAATCACTATTCTTTGAAGAGTAATTTTATATCAAGATCAAAACATGTAAATCTTACAAGTACAATAATTTAAATAGTCATAGAGGATTTAAAAAAAAACTGCTACAGAGAATAGGAATTTTCCTTACTGTTAAAAGCTTAAAACTTCTAACACACTTATTAACCCCTTCCTTACAATAAATTTAGAACCTAAAGGGGTAATTAGGAGTCTCATTGAATTTTGATGTGATATAGACAATAATGTTGCAAGTAAAGCTGTTAACTCTTTTTCTAAATTATTGGAAAGAATTATCAGATAGTTTTTTACATTGAGAATTTGTTGAAAAGAAAATTTGTTTATCATATTTTGTAACATTAGAGTTTTTCATTGTGTATGTAAATGTTGGAAACCTTTCAAATGCTTTTGGTAATAATTACTGTTTAAGGTAAAAGTCATTGGATTTGCAACTGATATTACTCATTTATGGATCATTGAATTGGATTCACCATTCAAAAGAAAGATATCACTGACAGATAATCCCTGACTCTTACCTCAAGTCAAACAATGTTATACTCCCTTTCCTCCTTTTGCCATATTCAAAGCAAAATGATATAATAATTGAAGCCCCAGAAATTTGAATATGTAAAGCAAGCCAATATTTTCCACTGTTTACTTATGAAACTGTACCCATTCCAAGTGTTGTTTCAATGAAAATTAGTTTGAACCTCTTGTAAATTAATTTATTTGTATAATTTCTGATCATCAATTGGAATAACTAATTACAAATACAAAGAAACAAACAATACCCCAGAATTATAATATGGGGGTCAAGGTTTTATTTTATTCTTACAGGAAATGGATCTGAGTTTTGGGTAAAAGACATTTTACTAAATCTAAAGACATTTTACTAAATCTAAACTATATATATATATATATGGATATATATA
>NW_025379267.1:0-1267 GCF_016433145.1 Gracilinanus agilis
TGATTCCAAATTGCCAGCCAGAATGGCTGGATCAGTTCACAACTCCACCAGCAATGCATTAATGTCCCAATTTTGCCACATCCCCTCCAACATTCATTACTCTCCCCTTCTTTAATTTTAGCCAATCTGCTAGGTGTGAGGTGATACCTCAGAGTTGTTTTGATTTGCATTTCTCTAATTATTAGAGATTTGGAACACTTTCTCATGTACTTATTGATACTTTTGATTTCTTTACCTGAAAATTGCCTATTCATGTCTCTTGCCCATTTATCAATTGGGGAATGGCTTGATTTTTTATATAATTCCTTTAACTCCTTCTATATTTGAGTAATTAGACCCCTGTCAGAGTTTTTCGTTATAAAGATTTTTTCCCAATTTGTTTTTTCCCTCCTGATTTTGACTACATTGTTTTTGTTTGTACAAAAGCTTTTTAGTTTAATATTATCAAAACCATTTAATTTATATTTTGTAATTTTCTCTAACTCTTGCTTGGTTTTAAAGTCTTTCCTTTCCCAGAGATCTGACAAGGATACTATTCTGTGTTCACTTAACTTGTTTATAGTTTCCCTCTTTATATTCAAGTTATTCACCCATTCTGAATTTATCTTGGTGTAGGGTGTGAGATGTTGATCTAAACGTAATCTCTCCCATATTGTTTTCCAAATTTCCCAGCAGTTTTTGTCAAATAGTGGATTCATGTCCCAAAAGTTGAGCTCTTTGGGTTTATCATACACTGTCTTGCTGATGTCCTTTACCCCAAGTCTATTCCATTGATCCTCCTCTCTGTCTCTTAGCCAGTACCATATTGCTTTGATGACTGCTGCTTTATAGTATACTTTAATATCTGGTACTGCTAGGCCCCCTTCCTTCACATTTTTTTTTCATTATTTCCCTTGATATTCTTGATCTTTTGTTATTCCAAATGAAATTTGTTATAGTTTTTTTCTAATTCAGTAAAGAAGTTTTTTGGTAGCTTGATAGGTATGGCGCTAAATAGGTAAATTAATTTGGGTAGAATTGTCATTTTTATTATGTTAGCTCGTCCTACCCATGAGCAATCAATGGCTTTCCAATTGTTTAGATCCAGTTTTATTTGTTTGGAAAGTGTTTTGTAGTTGTTTTCATATAATTGCTGTGTTTGTTTTGGTAGGTAGATTCCTAAGTATTTTATATTGTCTAGGGTGATTTTAAATGGTGTTTCTCTTTCTACTTCTTGCTGTTCTAGTGTGTTGGAAATGTATAGAAATGCTGATGATTTATGTGCATT
>NW_025379268.1:0-7190 GCF_016433145.1 Gracilinanus agilis
TACAATACTAACTATTGGTTCCAAGGCAGAAGAGTGGTAAGGGCTAAGCAATGGAGGTTAAGTGACTTGCCCAGGGTCACACAGCTAGGAAATGTCTGAGATCAGATTTGAACCCAGGACATCCCCATCTCCAATCCTGGCTCTCTGTCCACTCAGCCACCTACTGGCCCCTCCATCATAATCTTAATGCCTCCTCTCCAGTATTCTCATGCCCTACTGGAAGGCATGGGGAGGGAATCCAAGACAGACAGATGCAGTGAGCAGCAGAGGACCATGCAGATGTCTCAAATCTCAGGGACGTTTCAGTCCTGGCCAGATAAACTTAGCGTGCATGATGCTTATTTCCTGCCTATGTTGGAAGGGGTTTCGGACTTGAAAAAACAACAGGTTTCATAGAAAGAGTTCTAACCCACAGGATGAAGAGAATGAACTCCCCTTGGCCAGATTCCTAACAAACAGCTGCCCCCTTGTGAAAACTGACCCAGTCATATGATTGCTGGATTCAAGAACCAGTGCTTTGGGGTACTTTGTTTGTTTTTTAAGATTGATTCCATTTTCAGCCCTGGGTCCCCTCTCCTGGCTTTTCAAAAAACCTTTCCCTTTGTCCCTCCATTGTCATCCCTCCTTGGATGGTCTTCGTAGTTTGGAAAGTGGCCTTAGTATGGATTAAGAGAAAGTGAGCTTTTGTATTGGCTAGGTTCATGAAATAATAATACTAATAATATCTAACAATGATATAATAGTGTAAAATTGGCAAAGCATTTTACATACATTCTCTCATTCAGGACTCATGAGAGAAGGTATTGGAGGTGTGACTTATGCCCATTTTGTGGATAAGCAAACTAGTGACTTGTCTAGTCACACAGTCTATATCAGAGGCAGTATTTAAACCCAAGTCTTCCAGGTTCTAAATCCAGCAGTCAGCTCACTATGCCAGGCACGTTGGCATGATGGAGAGGCACCCATGTTTCAGTGATCCTACTGTAAGAGGAATCCAGTGGGGAGCCTGGAAAGAAGTTGGAAGCTGGAAGAGTCAGAATGCCCAAGAGAAAACAGGAAAGATTCAGAAGCAGACACAAATGAAGCCCTTCAGCCATTGGTTTTCAATCATATCCAACTCTTCCCTTTTGGGGTTTTCTTGGCAATGTTTTATTGGAAATTTTGTACCTTTGAACTCCATTACCCAGGAGCCCACTGACTTCCTGTCATTACGTGCTGACTGTAGACAGAGGGATAAATTGGAGGGTCTTCCATGGCTAGTTTTCTTTCCTTCCTATGGCGACTTGTAGCTGGGAACACAGGCTGTTGGAACAAGTAGATTAGACATGGGCACATGGTTCTGTTTTGTTACCTTTTTATTCCTTACTCCTAGTGATTATTAATAAATCTTATAAAACATAATATTTAAATATATTATTATATATTCATTTTAATTTTTATAGCAAAGATATTTTAATGATTTCTTAGCAATGATCCTGGGGCTTGGGGGGTTTTCTTGGCAAAGATATTTTAATGATTTCTTGGCAATGATACTGGAGTGGTTCGCCATGTCCTTCTGCAGCTCATTTTACAAATACAGAAATGGAAGCAATGACTTGACTAGGGTCACATAGCTAACAAATGTCTAAGGCCAAATTTGAGCCCAGCACTCTATCCACTGTACCACTTACCAATTGTCTCTACTTTGTTACCTTGAAAACACATACATATTCCTTTTAAAATAAACTGTAGATAGCAAGCTCCTAGTTTCTTAGGTGATTCTCGTTCTTGTGTTCCCTTCTGTTGAAAATATTGGTGTTTGTTTATGATTGTTCCCAATTTTTAAAAAATAACTTTTGTTTTGAAAGAATGAGAATGGAGTCAATGAGAAGAAAATTTAACAAGTGTGAACAAGAGAGAGTGAGATGGGTAGATAGAATAGTATGTAGGGTGCTGAACTTTAAGTCAGGAAGAGTTGAGTTCAAATCCTTTTTCACACACTTATTTGAATAAAAAGAAACCACTTCTCCACTCAGCCTATTTCCCCATCTGTAAAATGGAGACAATGATAGTACCTACTTTTAAGTTATAACGAAAATCAAATGAGATAATATTTGTAAAGTGCCTTGCAAAAGCCTTCAAAGTCTATGTATACAAATGTCCAAATATATAGAAACCTAGATATAAATATATTTGAAGACAGAAATGACATGATCTGGCAACTGAGTGGATCTGGCTGAGTGAGAGGGGAAGGCAATGATGACATTGAGGTTACCAACCTGGGTTCACAAGGAAGATGCCCTCAGCAGAAATAGGGGCATTCAGAAGAATGAGGCATTTAAGGGAGTTAATGAGTTCTGTTTGTTCTGTTTTCTATATCTTGTGTTTGAGAGCTCAAGAGGGAGATTAGAGCTGGCTCAGAGTCATATGTGTAGAGATTATAATTGATCCCATGGGAACTTGTGAGGTCCTCAAGTGAGAAAAGTATAAAGAGAAAAGAGATGAAAACCCAGGAAAGAGTCTGGGGGCACCCACAACAAGTGAGTGTGAGTGGTTGAAGATCCAGCAAAGACTAGGAAGGAGCAGCCCCATAGATAGAAGGAGAACAAGGAGAGGCTAGTGTCATGAAAAGGAGTATCCAGGAAGACAATAATGCCAAACACTATAGAGAAGTCAAGAAGAATGAAGAATAAGGAAAGGTCATTAGATTGTCTAGATACAGATAACCAAAGGGAATAGGGAGATAGAGGTGAGGAACAGGATGAGATAATCTCCCATTCAACTTTAACATTTGAAAGAGCTGACAACGATGTCATAAAAGCATCAGGGAGGTGTATATCCTATATATGATGGAGTTGGTGCCATGAACACTGCTCTAAAATATCTTAAGAGCTCCCCAAAGAGCAAAGACAGGAACAATGGGGAAAACTTGAGGAATTATAGACTTCTGCTCAATATAAGGAAGAATTTCCTCTCTCTGAGAACTGCTTCAAAGTGCATCAGACTGAGGTAGCTTGGTGGTTCAGTGGATGAAAAGTCAAGTATAGGGACAAGAGATTTTGTGTTCAAATCTGGCCTCAGACACTTCCTAGCTGTATGGTCCTGGATAAGCCTCTTACCCCTAATTGCCTAGTCCTTACCACTACTCTGTATTTGAACCAGTAATTCCAAGACAGAAGGTAAAGGTGTTTGTTTTTTAAGTGTATGATGCTGTCTTGGAGGGCAGTTAGTTCTCTGTCACTGTAGGCTGAATGACAAGTTGAAGACTCTAGCAGATGATCTGTTCTTCAAGCAGGCCATGAACTAGACACTTTGGCAAGTGCTAAGAATCCTTGGTTTTGTGGCCCTCTTTAGGGAGTTCTAAAATTCTTGATATTGAACCCTGGTCTGGCTTTCAGGTGAATTATTTTCAGTCCTCCAATTTTTTTTCCCTGATAGGGAGTTCTGGAGACATAAGAAGAGTCAAGCATTGGCCAAAGACCAAACTCAACCAGACAATTCTATGGAAACCAAGAAAAAGCAGAAGAGATCTATTTCAGAAGTATGCTCTGAAAAATGATCCTAGACTTCAAGTAGACTCAAAGTTCAATATGATGTGGCAGCCCGAAAGGCTATATGAACTTGGGTTACAGGAAGAGAAGCTGAACTTCTAGGAATAGGGAGGTCAGAGCATAGTGCAACATTTTTTAGAGGCCAGATTCAACCAGGGCTCCACTAGGTGGCCAGGTCTGGAATCAAGAAGATGTCATCTTCATGAGTTCTAATCTGGCCTTAGCTATTTAGTAGGTGTGTGGCCTTGGGCAAGTTGCTTAACCCTGTTTGCCTCAGTTTCCTCATCTATAGAAATGACCTAAAGAATGAAATGACAAAACATCCCAGTATCTTTGCCAAGAAAACCAAGAAAAAGGAGGTCATGAAGAATTGGACATGATGCAAAGGACTCAACAACAACAACCGTCACTTTGGTTCTAAAAGTCAGTTAGCTCATAAGCATTTTTTAAGTGTCTTCTATATGCCAATCACCTTGTTAAGCAGGGGAGATATATAGAAAGGCAAAAGACAGCCCTGTTCTCCAAGAACTCACAGTCTAATAGGGGAGAGAACATGCAGATAACTATATACAAACAAGAAATATATATGATAAATTGGAAGTAATGACAGAGGGAAGAGCACTTGCATTAAGAGGCTTTGGAGAGGCAACAAGGTGATTCAGTGGACTGAGAACCAGGCAGAGATTGAAGGTCCTGGATTTAAATCTGGTCTCAGATACTTCCTCGCTGTGCAACCCTGAGCAAGTGATTTACTTAACCCCAATTGCCTAGCCCTTACTGATCTGCTTAGAACTAATACTTAGTATTGATTCTAAGATGGAAGTTTGTTTGGGGTTTTTTTATTTATTTGTTTGTTTGTTTGTTTGTTTGTTTTTTTAAACCCTTACCTTCTGTCTTGGAATCAATACTGTGTATTGGTTCCAAGGCAGAAGAGTGGTACGGGCTAGGCAATGGGGGTCAAGTGACTTGCCCAGGGTCACACAGGTAGGAAGTGTCTGAGGTCAAATTTGAACCTAGGACCTCTCATCTCTAGGCCTGACTCTCAAACCACTGAGCTATCCAGCTGCCCCCTTGGGTTTTTTTTAAAGGGGCCTTTTGGAAAGGATTATTGTGGGAGTTGGGGTTTTATCTAAGACTTGAAGGAAGCCAGGAGAGTCAAGAAAGAGATGAAGAGGGAGAATATTCCAGGCATGGGAGACAGCCAATGAGAAATCCAAGTTGGAAGATGGATTGTCTTGTGCAAAAGAACTGTCCTACCAAACTGTTTTTAAAGCCTTCAGTAGCTCTCCTTGCTTGCAAAATAAAGTTTTGATAGTATTCAAAGCTTTCCATAACTTGCCGTCAACATACTTTTCTAGCCCACTTGACCCCTGGATGGCAGTAAAGGGGGAGCTGCCTGGTAAGCCTCCCTTTGATCTCTAGTCAGGTAAGCCTCAGAGAATGTTCCTGCATCCAGAGAAGGAAGAGACTGGATGTTTTCCATCTCTGCTATTAACTGGCTCCTTTCCTAATTCTGAAAAATTTGCCTCAGACCTCCCAACCCTTCACCCAGCCATCCCTTCAATCAATCACCCTTTATCCTGCCTCCATTTCCTTGCCAAATTCTTAGAAAGAGTTGTCAACTCTCACTTTCTCTGCAGAACTTCCTGGCCTCCCATTCCCCACTCCTCCTCGACTTCTTGTAATCTGACTTCTGACCCCACCATCCTATTGAAATTCCTCTCTGTTCAGTCACCCTTAGATTTTGGAACTGCTAAATCCTTCCTCCTTGATCTCTCTGTGGCTTTTGGCACTGTTCTCCTAAATATTCCCCTCCTTCCTTAACACTCCTTATCCTAGTTCTCCCAGCCAGGCAGCTCCTTCCTTCCAAGCTCTGTCCTCAGCCCTCGTCTTCTACTTCTCCCTCCTCTCCTGTGTTGACCTGGTCTGCTCCCAGAGATCCAGTTATCATCTCTGCTCAGATGACTCCCTAATCTATATATCCATCCTTAGCTTTCTATAGCTACTTTCAAGACATCTGTTCCAGATGTTCTATCAGCAGCTCAGAATCAACATAGTCAAAGCACAAATCATTCCCCGTCCAACTTCCCCACTCCTTCCTAAACCAGCTACATCTCCAAAATCTCCCGTTTCTTTAGAGAACATCATACAGGGGGCATCTAGGTGGTTCAGTAGATACAGAACCATTCCTGGAGACAGGAAATTGGTTCTGGGTTCAAATCTAGCCTCAGCTACTTCCTAGCTGTGTGACCCTGGACAAGTCACTTGACCCTCCCCTCCATTGCCTATCCCTAACTGCTCTTCTATCTTGGAACCATTATACAGTATTGATTCCAAGGCAGAAGGTAAGGGTTTTTATTTTAAATCATCCTCTGAAGTCATCCAGTCACCCAGTATATTTGTAACTTCAGTCGTCCTTGACTTCAAGTTCAAACATAAAATCCAATTAGTTTCTGAGTTCCATCGAGTCCACATCTATCATATGGCTTACATTGGTCCCTTCCTTGACACTCCCATTGCCACCAACTTAGTTCAAGCTCCCTTTCCTTCCTGCCTAAATTATTTTAAAAGGCTCCTAAATGTGTCTCATACATTCATCTTGTCCATCAGAGGAATTTAATTCAATTTAACAACACCCATTGAATTCAAGAAGTACAAAGTAATAGTAATAATTAATGAAAATAATAAGCGCATTTATATAGCACTTACTATTGCCAGGCATGTTATGCACTTTGAAAATAGTATCTCTTGTGATCTTCACAGCAGCCTATTCCACAAATGGGAAACTGAGGCAAACAGAGGTTAAGTGACTTTCCTAAGGTCACCCATCTAGTAACTAGAACTCAGGTCTACTTGACTCCAAACCCAGCACTTTATCTACCACACCATCTAATTATCTGGGCAGATAGCCCAACAGCTGGCACTGCCAGTATCTTGGAGGATCAGATACCTGAGTCCTAGGCAGTGTGGTGTCATGGAAGGACCACTGGGCTTAGGCTGGAGTGCTAGAACTGAGTTCAAATTCCATCTCTAGAATGCAGTTGAAAGTGAAGAGTACAGGAAAAAGTCCTCCAGGTCTGGAGGAGCTCAAAGTCAGTTCATCAACCAGCATTAATCAAATGCCTACTATGTGCCAGGCACTGTTCTGGGTACTAAGAATACAACTAGGAGAGGCAAAGAAACAATCCTGCTTCCAAGAAAGCTCCAAGTCCAATGGGAAAGATAACGGGCAAACAACTATATATAAACAAGATCTCCACTGGCTAAGTTGGAGGCAATCTCAAAGGGAAAATGCTAAGATTGGGCAGAACTAGGACTTTAGCTGAGATGTGAAGGAAGGCAAATAAAGCAGGGGTCACTGATGAGGAGGAAGAAGTTCCAGGCACAGGGAGAGAGCAAGTAAAGAGACCCTGAGTTGGGAGATGGAGCATCTTCTGCAAGGAACAGTGTTGTTGGATCAGATAGGAAGGGAGCATATAGGAGAGATGTTACAAAGGTAGAAATGAAGGATTTGATCATTGATTATAAGGTGAGAGAGAATGAGGAGTCAAATATGGCACTTGAGCTTCCAGCCTAGGTGATGAGGAGGAGGATGGCAACCTCAACAATCATAAGGAAGTTAGGAAAGGGGAGGCTGCTTCTTCTTCTTCTTCTTCTTCT
>NW_025379269.1:0-3181 GCF_016433145.1 Gracilinanus agilis
TCTGACTCTCTTTCTCTCTCTCTCTCTCTCTCTCTCTCTCTCTCTCTCTCTCTCTCTCTCTGCGTGTATATGTTTCTCACCCACCTCATCTATGTGACCTGGGGCTGAGCCATTCCCTTCTTCTGGGGCATAGACCCAATACCCACAAGAAAGCCTTCCTCTTGCCTCTTCATTTTGCCTCCTATTGTAATAAAATAACTTTCCTCCAGGCTGCCTTTTATAGACTCCATCGTTAGAGAATTAGCAGTAATCAAAGCCAAGTCCTAATCTGTTTTTAGTTAGGAGAGTCATCTTGAAACTCTTTAGTACTCTTGTCAAAAATAATAATTGTTCACTGCCAACATTAACCCCCCAGTGGCAGCTGATCCATCATTTCCACTCCTCAGGGCTGCTGGAAAGAGCAAATCAACAAGCACATAGCAGTATCAGAGATGGTATTCTATGCTGCCTGTTTTCTTCTAGTTACCAACTTTCTTCCTCTGGCACTGAGGATTTGGAATTCAATTCTACTACCTGGTACTTCCCTTCTCCTGACATAGCGTAGATTATTTTTATCCAAGGCATGTTTGGAGGGCCTCCAGAAGATGACATTTTTTAGCATTCAGAGGCATCTCACTATAAAACAAATTGCTTTATGAGGCAATGAGGTCCTTGGCCCAGGAGGAGTTTGAGTAAAGCCTGAATGAAGGCAAGTTAAGAATGATCTAAAAAGGGGATACAAGCTTGAAGTGGGAAGTCCTTTTTGATTCTGAGATTCTGTATCACATGTCCTTCACGAGATCTATTCCAATGAAGTATTGCTATCATTATTATGGGAAAGGGGGTAAAGAAAATTCCCAGGAATAAGAATCATAGGTTAAAAAGAATTTTAGAGGTTATGTAGTTCAGCTCCCTAAATTTAAAGATTAGAAAGCGAAAAAAATATTTGAATGAAAAAACTGATAATCACAAGAATTTGCCCAAGGAAAAATGGCACTAACACAGCTTACTAAATAGAAGAAATAGGATTCAAGTCTAAGTCCTATGACTTAAAATGCAATACAACTTCTAATACATCATGCTCCTTTGAGAAAGTAATATTCCCACTATCCCTTCCCCTAACAGATCATATTAGGAGGACAGTTGTGTCCATTTATAGATATCATGATAACACACCAATCAAAAACAAAGTGCTTTGAGGGAACAGAAAACCAAATCTAACAACAGGACAGAGCTGGGTGACCCTCCTGCTTGATTCAACTTAAAAAGTATACAGAGAAGGCTGAATTCCAGGTTAAGGAAAAGGAAGTAGGATTCCTCCCCCACCTACTGTGGCTCCAGCCCTGAGGGAATGCTTTGCTACCACAGCTGTGCCAGGGTCAAGACTCTAACCACAGCTGGCAGGGAGGCAGCTGAAGGAGAGTTGTGGATGGAAGGGCAGACTAGTCTTAGCCACTACTCTCCACCTTGGGTCTCTGCTTCTCTAGGTTTTAGCCTCAGGGCAATCCAGCTCTGCAGATCAGCTCTGCCCCCCTTCTTAATCTAGTCTATCAATAGGGCATATAAGAAGCCTTCAGAGGGCAGGGAATCTCAATCTCCAACACTCTTCCCCCATCAACTTTGCTGAGAGCCTTGGTAAGAATCCTGCTGATTTGGATCCCATGGCAAAGTCTGAAATCAAGACAGAATACCTTTATAACATGGTGGGAAGCAGAGCTCCCTTCAGCCTCCACACCTACACCTACAACTACACCTTTAGCTTCTGCTGCCAGCTGGGGAAGATCTGACCTCAGGGCTCATTAACACTCCATCAGCCTAATCTAGTCAATCAGCAGAGCAGAGAAGAAGTGCCTTCAGGACAGAATAGCCGAAACCCACAGATTCAGCAAATAATCAGAGAAACAATATTATAACCACTGATGGGGGGAAAGAAGGAAAAATGTGAGTAAACAACAGAAAAAGAAAAAAGAAATTACAATAACATTTTCTATTCAGGTAATGGATAAAGAGCAAATGGAACAGAAGAGGACCAAGGAACACCAAACAAAAACACAGAAACACCAGCGAATTGGACATGGGCTTTGGAAGAATTCAAAACACAATTCAAAAAACAATTAAGAGAGGCTGAAGAAAATTGGAAAAATAACTTAAAAAGCAAAATAAGTCATCTGGAAATGGAGGTCCATGAACTAAAACAAGAAAACAGTGTCTCAGAAGTCAGAATTGACCAGCTTGAAAATTAGGCAAAGAAGGTGAATGATGTCTTACAAAGAAAAACAGACCAGATGGAGAAGGATGACCAAAAAGTCAGGAATTACATTCAGTCTTTAAAAATTAGAATCCCAAAACTAGAAGCCAATGACTTCACAAGGCAGCAAGGGTCTAAAAAACAAAATCAAAAGAATGAAAAAATTGAGGAAAATATGAAACACCTCATTGATAAAATTAAAGATGTGGAAAATAGATCAAGAAGAGACAATTTGAGAATTATTGGACTACTGGAAAATCATGAGAAAAGAAAAAGCCTGGACTTCATTCTATAGGAAATTATCTAAGAAAACTGCCCCAACATTCTTGAACAAGAGGGAAAAGTGGAGATTGAAAGAATCTCAGATCACCTACTTCATTTAATCCACAATTGGCAATGCCCAGGAATGTTGTAGGCAAATTTAAGAATTACCAGACCAAGAAAAAGATACTACAAACTGCTAAGAAGAAACCATTCAAATATCATGGAACTACAATTAAGAGAGCACAGGACCTCTCTGCATCCACACTAAAGGATTGGAAGGCATGGAATATGATATTCCAGAAAGTAAGGGAACTGGGTCTGCAATCAAGAATCAGCTACCCAGAAAAACTGACTATATTCTTGCAGAGGAAAGTATGGTCATTTAATAAAATAGAAGACTTCTAAGTATTCATAAAAAAGACCTGACTTAAACAGAAAATTTGATGCCCAAACAAATTCAAAAGAATCACCAGAAGGGGGGGACTTTTTTTAAGGGATGCAATAAGTTCAAATGATTTGTATTCCTACAAGAAAATATGATATTCGCAATTCTTAAAAATTGTTACTATCATCAGGGTAGCTAGAAGAAGTATACTTAGAGAGGAAACAGTGACAAACTGCATAGGATGAAATCTCTCTCTCTCTCTCTCTCTCTCTCTCTCTCTCTCTCTCTCTCTCTCTATATATATA
>NW_025379270.1:0-5478 GCF_016433145.1 Gracilinanus agilis
GGGAAAGGTGGAGCATGAATCATGTAACCATGTCAAAAATGAATATTAATAAATGTTAAAAAAAATCAAATTAAAAAAAATTTCTTTATTAAAAAAAAGCCTTTATCTTCTTTCTTGTATTGATTCTTTAAAAAAAAAAAACCTTATCTTCTACTTTAGAATCAATAGTATGTATCAGTTCTAAGGCAGAAGAGTGGTAAGGGCTAAGCAATGGGGGTTAAGTGACTTGCCCAGGATCACACAGCTAGGAAGTGTCTTGAGGCCAGATTTGAACCCAGGATTTCCCATCTCCAGGCCTGGCTCTCAATCCACTGAGCTTTAACATTCTTGGCACTCAATTTCCTCATCTGCAAAATGAAGGGATTGATGAGATGGCCTCTGGGGTCTCTTTCTAAGCTCTCTAGAACAAAAAGTCTTCTGGTCACCAGAATGATGGTGCAGTAAGAATTCTCCCTGCATCCTTCCTCATCCTCATTCGGGAAGGAAAGTAGAAATGGAAACATTAGACTATCTGGGATGCTTATAAATAAGAGTCTGAGAGATGAAGCAACTCTCTCGAGGTCACAGAGCTGGGAAGGGACAAAATGGCACCTGAATGAATGAATGGATGGATGGATGGATGAATGGATGGATGTATGTCTGCCTGTCCATCTCTAGGTCGTCCAACTGGCTCTTTCTAATTCTCCAAGGCAGCTCCTCCCATAAGCATCATCCCTCTGCTCATTCTTAAAGTTGATAAACTAATGCAAAATAAATAACTTAAGAGAGAACAGAAGGACTTTTTTTATAACCTTTGTCTTCTGTCTTAGAATCTGTTCTAGGTATCATTTCCAAGGCAGAAAAGTGGTAAGGGCTAGACAATTGGAGTTAAGTGACTTGCCCAGGGTCACGCAGCAAGGAAGTGTCTGAAGCCACATTTAAATTCAGATTGTCCCATCTCCAGGCCTGACTCTCTGTAGGAACTTATTTTTATTTACTCTGTAAAATTAGGAGTTGGATGAATGAAAGCGGGAAAAAAAAAGAAAATTAGAGAATAGATGACATGCTGAAAGTCTACAATAATGTAAATGAAAACTGCACCAAAAGGAGCAGAATTCATAGCTGTTACAGAGAAGCAGTGAAGTCAGTTGGTTGTCCTGTTGTGTCTGACTCTTTGTGAGCCATAATACAGAGAGCGCTGGGCCTGGAGTCAGGAAGACTCATCTTTCTGAGTTCAAATCTTGCCTCAGACATTTACTAGCTGTGTGACCCTGGGCAAGTCATTTAACCCTGTTTGCCTCAGTTTCCTCATCTGTAAAATCAGCTAGAGTAGGAAATGGCAAACCACTCCAGTATCTTTGCCAAGAAAACCCCAAATGAGGTCATGAATAGTTGGACATGACTGAAATGACTGAACTGAACAGAGAAGCAGTGAGAAAAAACTAGAGAAAGGATGGAGCTATGAGAACAGAATATGCCATCAGGTTCAGGCACTTTCTTGGTGATGGTGGCTAGTTTTTCTATGTTACAAGGGAGGGTTCTATGAGGCTGGAGGGGAGAAGTGTGTTGGGAAATAGCCCTAATATAAGAAACAAAAGGCATCAACAAATGCATCATTTAAAATTTGTTTTTAAAAAGTAATAAAGTGAGCCCAGCTAGGTGGCTCAGTGGATAGAGATCCAGTTCTGGAGATGAGAAGTCCTAGGTTCAAATCTGGCCTCAGGCCCTGGGAAGTCACTTAACCTCCTTTGCCTAGCCCTCACTGCTCTTCAGCCTTGGAACCAAAAACATAGGTTTGAGTCTAAGACAGAAAATACAGGTTTTTTTAAATTATTATTATTATAAAGTACAATGAAGGAGCTGAGCACTGAGATGCCTTTCAGCTCTAAGATCCTAAGATTCCAAAGCCACCTTAAGCAGGACATGATCTATGAAAACAGTGACCCCAGCACCAACTTCACCTGTCAGCAAATGGATTTTACCCCCCTGATCAATGAGACGATAAACAGACGCTCATGAGGCTACCACTGACTTGCTCATTTTTCTTAGGGCATTTTATTGGCAAGTCATCCAAAAGGCCCTGTCAGAGGAGGACGGAGGGAGAGAGACGAGAAGGTGGAGGGGAGACAAAGGGGAAGAAGGGGGAATAGACTTACATAAGCATCCCCCAACACAGTGAACACTTTGCTCCACGGTGCAGAAGGGAGCTAGCGACCACCAGCCTCCCTCGACTCTACCCAAGTGGGATAGGTGCCAAGGTCTGGAGCCTCCCGTGTACACAGCCAAACCACCTCTGCTGTACAATGCATGGCAACCTGGAGAGGGAAACAATGGGCCAGACAGAGGTGACTCTGCCCTTTGGTTTTGTTTTTGTCTTATTGATTCCTTGGTTTAGACTCTTGCTTCATTTTTGTTTTCCCAGTTACTCTAACCATCATCCATCAAGACTGATAATATACACCAGCGCTTCTCAGATTTCAGGGTCTCAGGACCATTTTACATTTTTTTTTATGTTTTGGTCTGACATGTATTTCTTACATTTTTCTCTCAAATATCACTTTGATATCTCACCCTTTTTTTGTTTTGTTTTGTTTTGTTTTGTTAATTTTTAATTTTTTTATTTTTTAGAAAAATTTTCCATGGTTATATGATTTTTGTTTTTACTTTCCCCTTCACCTCCCCCCATAGCCACCGTGCATTTCCACTGGTTTTAACATGTGTCATCAATCAAGACTTATTTACATATTATTGATAGTTGCATTGGGGTGGTCGTTTCAAGTCTACATCCCCAATCATGTCCCCATCAACCTGTGTGTTCAAGCAGTTGTTTTTCTTCTGTGTTTCCATTCCTGTAGTTTTTCCTCTGAATGTGGGTAGCGTTCTTTCTCATAAATCCTTCAGAATTGTCCTGGGTCATTGCATTGCTGCTAGTAGAGAAGTCCATTACATTCGATTTTACCACAGTGTATCAGTCTCTGTATACAATGTTCTTCTGGCTCTGCTCCTTTCACTCTGCATCAATTCCTGGAGGTCCTTCCAGTTCACATGGAATTCCTCCAGCTTATTATTCCTTTGAGCACAATAGTATTCCATCACCAGCATATACCACAATTTGTTCAGCTATTCCCCAATTGAAGGCCATACCCTTGTTTTCCAGTTTTTTGCCACCACAAAAAGTGCAGCTATAAATATTTTTGTACAAGTCTGTTTATCTATGATCTCTTTAGGGTACAAAAACCAGCAATGGCACTGCTGGATCAAAGGGCAGACAGTCTTTTAGAGCTCTTTGGGCATAATTCCAAATTGCCATCCAGAATGGTTGGATCAGTTCACAACTCCACCATCAATGCATTAATGTCCCAATTTTGCCATGTCCCCTCCAACATTCACCACTTTCCTTTGCTGTCATGTTAGCCAATCTGCTAGGTGTGAGTTGGTACCTCAGAGTTGTTTTGATTTGCATTTCTCTAATTATTAGAGATTTAGAACACTTTCTCATGTGCTTATTGATAGTTTTGATTTCTTTGTCTGAAAATTGCCTATCAATTGGATAATGGCTTGATTTCTTGTACAATTGATTTAGCTCCTTGTATATTTGAGTAATTAGACCTTTGTCAAAGTTTTTTGTTATAAAGATTTTTTCCCAGTTTGTTGTTTCCCTTCTGATTTTGGTTGCATTGTTTGTACAAAACCTTTTTAATTTAATATAATCAAAATTATTTATTTTACATTTTGTAATTTTTTCTAACTCTTGCTTGGTTTTAAAAATTTCCCTTTCCCATAGATCACCACATTTTAAAAAATGATGAAGATCCTTCCCCCAAAGAGCTTTTGTCAGTGGAGTTTATTTGAATCCATTGTGATTTACCATATTCTAAAAGAAAGCAACTTAATAATATTATGAAAATCCTTTTGACCTTGTGGACTTCTGGAAACATCTTGGGGATAACCAAAGAGAAAATCCGAGACCGCACTATGAGGACCACTGAAGGAGGTGATTTTCCACACTCCAACTCCCACCAAACTGGTTTTTACCACTTAATCCAAGAACAGCAACAGAAAAGACATTTCTATGGCACCTTGAAACTAACTAAGCACATTGTCCTTTCCAAAGCCCAGTGACGTAAGACCTCTGCAAGTTTTATTGTGTCCACTTTATAGAAGAGAAAACTAAGGGCAGACGACCGATTAAGTGTCAGTCAAGAACAAACCTAGAGGTTCTGACTTCAGATTCATTCTCCTTTGCACTCTATCCCTTTGGTTCCCCTTATTTTACAGAAAAGAAAACTGAGGCTTACAAAGGTTAAGCCAGACAAATCAGAAAAAGCTTCCTCTCTAAATGCACTTATCATGTGCTATTGTTCATTAGGACCCAGCTGCCCCATTTTACAGGTTATCTTATATGTAATTCTCCCATTGCCCAGGAAGAACAGTGCTCTGCAGTTGGGAGCTTCATAAGTATTGTTAAATGTTAACTGACATTTACACGGTGTTTTAGAGTTTGCAAAGCAATTTGATTCACACATTTTGAACATGATAGGTGCTATAGGTGCGACTGCTCCCATTGTATCGATAAGGGAAATGAAACACTGAGAAATTAAGTGACTTGCCCAAGGTCACACAGCTAGTAAATGTCAGAGGTGGGATTTGACTCCAGGTGTAAGTCTATAATAATAATAGCTAAATGATATTGCTTACCATCTCCAAGAGCATGGAGGAATGTGGAGGAGTCAATTTGGATCTTTAATTCTGGGAAAAGTATGTTGAAAATTGTTATGGCATGTAATTGAGAAAATAAAATATTTTAATAATAATAATGGGTAACATGTATCTGGTTCCTTGAAGTTTGTAAAATATTTTATACATATTATCTAATTTGATCCTCACAACAACCTTCTGAAGCAGGTACTGTCATTATCCCCATTTTACAGATGAGGAAATAGAGACTGAGGGGTTAAATGACTTGCCTAGAGTGGCACAGCTAATAAGGATATAAGGCATATTTTGAACTCAGGTCTTCCTGACTCCAAATCCAGGACTCTATCCATTGTGCATGTGAGCTGCTTCTAGTCCTAAGCCATATTCTTGTGAAATGAGGAAAGTTCTAGAACTGACCTCAAACTCTAAAAGACTGCCTCTAGCTAAGAGCTTCCAAAGTTCTTTTTCCATGTGACTTCCCATAACTTTATGTCAACTTTAGGATAAAGTCAACAAACCCTCATTAAGTTACAGAAAGGATCCTTCTGGTTGCTATAATGGAAAGAAAGACCATTTGATTTCAAGTCAAAGGACAAGGGTTCTGTCACTCAGTACCTGTGTGGAAGTTGGGAAACTGGGGAGATTGCTTAACCTCGGGGGCAGCTAGGTTGCTCAATGGGTAGAGCATAATGCCTTGGGTCAGGACAACCAGGATTCAAATCTGGTCTCAGATCCTTCTTAGGCTGTGTGTGTGTGTGAATGTGTGAGTGTGTGTGTGTGTGTGTATGTGTGTGTGTGAGA
>NW_025379271.1:0-6482 GCF_016433145.1 Gracilinanus agilis
CTAGCAAATTTTCTATGGACACATGGGGACTATCAAACTACATTTCCTGTGGTCCAACGGGTTTCCGGTTTTCTGTTCTTTGGGCTTGGGAACGCAGGCTTAAATGGGAGGAAAACCGAAAGTAAGGTCTCTTGACCTTCCTGAGGGCTGGCTAGAAGATGGGCTCTGGCGGTAAATATAAAAGATAGGCGCGGTCTTATATATATTTTACCAGCATGGCCATGGCTTTAATTAAACTACTAATTTCTATATTTATATCAGTCTTTATCATTTTTAATCATAACAATAGTCAGTCACTGTTTCCAGTTTTAAATCATTGTATCTTGCCTCATTTTTATCTCTAGGATTTTTTATCACAGAAGAGGAAAAATATTGTTTTGCTTCTCCTGGTACAATTGATAAAGATTTAACATTGACATACATTATAATGATTTATTCCTTCTAGGCCATTTCTTGGTACTATGATTAACTTATACCTGGTGTTTATTATATAAAACAATCACAACCAAAGGTCAAGGGTACAGAGAAGTTTCTTGACATTTCCCTAGTGATGGAGCATCTAACCATATTCTATGTCTCTGTGATTCCCAGAATTCATCAGTTCTGGGATCCCAGTGAAAACTACTCTCCAGAGACAGTGTCATATTTCTGGATATTATCCTTTACCTGATAAAATAGACAAGTTAAACTGTTGGCGAGTGAATATTCCCTGCTAGAATGTTCTTTGGCTCAATTTCTGGGGGGAATGATCAAAATGGTATAATCTACATAAAGCCGATATAATAAGAATACTAAATGCCTCTATCTGCATGTCCCATAGGTTATTCATGTGATGTCAACATAAGCAGTCTCCTAACTCCTTTAGACTGGCTCAAGGAATTGTGATGGGTAGAGTGAATACAAAGAAATACCAAGGGTAGAAGTCAAAGTTTAAATACAAAAGATAGATATAGAAGACATATATTCATCAAGTAGATTGTTAGCAAAACTGCCATTTGATAATATTCTGAATATTAAAATTTTGGCCTTTTAAGGACAGAGCCCATGTTCTTTTCCCCTTTTTGCCCACAATGTGTCCTCTTTATTCAGCCTGGCCAGTGAATCCATGGGGTCATTAATACTAATATAACCTTCACCTTGCTACCAGGATAGAAAACAGAAAGCCCATCATCATCTCCAATAACAGGTATAATCATTACCACCAGAATAACTAGCATTTTAAGGTTCGCAAAACAATTTACAAATGTTAGTTCATTTGATTCTCACAACCAGATGAAGGTACTATTTTAATCCCCATTTTAAAGATGAGGAAATGGGAGCTAAGAAGGGTCTAGAATGAGATTTAAAAAAAAGTCTTCCTGACTCCATATCTAGTACTCTTTCAACCAAGCTACATAATTTTCCACATTTCTGATAGTTCAAGTTAAGGTTAGGGGTTACATGGCAGCTGTTATTTCATTGGGCTTCATTTTGTCACCTGAGATGCTGTTTCTTAGGATCTTGGGCTTCTCTTAATTTCCTATTTTATCTTAATTCCTTTCTTTTGTGCAGTGGTCAGCACATTCAGTGTTTTTCATCTATTGTCATTTATAGGACTTTTTCATTCTCCTAAACACACAATGTATATATAAAATTTTCATATATAAAAGAAAGAGAATTCATTTGGAATGAAGTAGCTGAGCCCTGCTATTGGTATGCACTTTACAGCCACTAGGAAAGCTGTGTAATGTATGTATGGAATGATTATGTAAAGGAGAGCTAATGATCAGTTTTATGTCATCTCTGAGGAGTTTCTATACACCTTAATATGCTTAAAATAAATCAGAGAGATCTGTTTTTTGTTTGTTTTGAAGTAGTTATTTTCCCCCAGAGAATACTAGAATCTCATGCCATTCAAGAGCTAAAACAATACTATCCCTTTCTTAACATAGCCTAAAGTCATATTAGATTTCTTTGGCTACTATATCACATCCTTCACTCACATTGAACCTATTATTCAATAAAACTCCCAGTGTGTTTTTTTTTTCAGATCTGTCTGGAAAAGCAATTTAGCAGCACATCTCCCATCTTATTTTATGAAGGTTCAGGTTTCAAAAATCTATGTCCAATCTAAATTTTTTTAGTTTCAGCTCTCATTATCTTACCATAAGTATCGTAAGCTCCAGACAATATGGTTCATTTCATCTAGTCTGCATTTTGGGCCCTTCTCCTTGTCCATACTATTTCTTATAACCAGGGAAATTTTTTTCCCCTTGTCAGGTCCATATCTACTGAAATCCTCTCTATCCTTCAAATTCCAGTTTATATACCCCTCCTGCATAAAGTCTCCACTATAAGTGATTGAATTATTATGGATCTCCCCTAATGCACATATACATTTTAAGTTGTATTACAGTTATTTGTGCTAGTACCTTCAAAAAGAACATGTTAGGACAGGAGAGGACTCTACCAGTTGATACATTTCTCTCTATATATCTAAGAACAATATTTGTTAGATTAATGATAAATTAAGACATATTTCTGGTAGGCTAGTGCATGTGGCATAAAGAAATATTAAGACTTTTAATTCCTTGACAGGTTTCTTAAATCATACAGCAGAAGTAACTAACTACTTTGTTCAGCCCAGCCGACACCATTTTAAAAGGGCTTATGAACAATTTGTTTCCTTCATTTTGTGTTTTCTTTAAGGGATATCCTTTCTCTTTCTAGCTCCAAAACTAGTAGATCCCTCTCCTCATCTCCACCCATTGAGATCTCTTCTATCCTTTAAGTTCCAGATTTCATGAAACTTTCTTTGCTGTTTCTGCCTGGAAATATTTCTTCCCTCAAATTGTTCTTAGCCATTTGTATTTTCAAAATTCTTATTTGTAAATATAACTTATTTCCTCTTTAGATCTAGAGATTCTATTCCATTCTGTCTTCTCCAGCAGACATCTCCTTCTAGCAATTCTATTTCCTCATAGACTTATCAACTTTTACTACTGCTTAAGGTAGCAACATTTGATATTTCTAAATATATTTTTATAGGAATTTTTTTATTGGCTTAGGTTATAATCTAATAATGTTTATCAACCCTCTTCCTTCTTTTTAGAGAAGAAAGTATTAATCCGTTTATAGTTGGATGTGGATGATCAGTTCTGTTTTTTGTTAATATTGTATAACTATTTGTTGGAATGCTTTACACATGTATTTTGATTTATTTTAGAGTGTTGAAGGCATATATTAAGGCTGGTATTGTGTAGGTGTAAACATGTTCCTTAAATATGTAGCCTTAAACATGTTCTTCTCATTCAAGTTACATTTCAGGACATCAATAAGTGTCTGAATTTATTCAGCCTTAGCCTCATCCTTCCCCCCCTTTCCAACTTTAATATTATTGTTGAAAGTACTATCATTCTCCTAGTCATCCCTGTTCACAACCTAAGTGTTATTAACCTCTACTTCTCACTTGCACTCTCCCAACATTACCTAATCTGTCAGCAAATTTTATCATTAACTTTGCAACATCTCTCTACTCACCCAGTTGTCCCCCAGTATAAGCCCTAATCATGTCTCATCTGGATTATTCCCCTTTGCCTTTTAATTGGTCTCCATTTCTCAAGTTTCTTCTCTAAGGCATTTTCCATTGAGTTGTCAAAGAGATTTTCCTAAAGCACAGATTCCAAGACAGAGGGTGAGGGTTTAAAAAACATCAGTGGCTCCTTATTACCTTCAGGATGAGATATAAAGTTCCCTGGTATTTAAAGCCTTTCACACCTAAACATTCTATTTTCCCAACCTTTTTATATATGTTTTATATTTCCTACATGAATTCTAAGATCCAGTTACCCTGAATTTATTTTTTATTTCTCACTCATTATACTTTATCTTCCTGCCCAGTGCCTTTCTAATGGCTATCATACATCTTGGAATGCTTTTCCTCCTTGCCTCTGCCTCCTGGCTTCCCTAGCTTCATTCACTCAGCTCAAATTCCCAAATCTCAACTTCTGCAGGAGACACTTCTGGGTCTCCCCTATCTTTACTCCCACTGTTGGTGCCTCAACTTTTAGATTACTCTTCAACACATAGTTATTTATACATTGTATTACAAATTAGGCTGTGAGCTCCTCAAGGATAGGTACTATGATTTTACTTTCTTTCTATTCATTGCTCAGTAAATGCTCATTGAATGAATGACTCACTGACTTGATATCTTTATGCTTAATATAATTTCTTGTCTGGGGGAAACAAGGATGTTATAGGTATTACCTTTGTTCACTACTTTTGTTTATTGCCTTCAATTCATTGTTGGACAGTCAAGTTCAAAGTTGACATACATTTAGAATTTACACTCACTTAATGAAAATGATATTCTGATATTATTGGGGAAATATTCCATGAGATAAATGACCTATTTAATGTGTTTTTCAGTGGAACTAATATGATATAATCCACAATAAATAAAATGTTTTAGTTTGACTCCTATCATCAAATTAATAATCCCCTACAAGTATAAACTTTTATTTCCCATGGGGTGATTTCTAGGTTTCAAATGGATGTATTTATTAATAAGTAAACATTTTTATGGAGTAAGAATTAGGACATGAGGGACAGCCACTAAAAATATTCAGAGTCAAAAGAGTGAAGGACTTGTATGGAAGAGAGGAAAGGGAGCAAAAGGAGTAAAAAGGAAAGGGGGAGGCAGGTAATGAAGTGCTTTGAGTAGAAAAGAATATATTTCATATTTCATAGGATGCCACTAGAATTTATTGAATGGGGAAGTGACATGGTTAGCCCTGACCTTTAGGAAGAACAATTTAATGTCTAAGTTGAAGATGGACTAGAGTGGGAAAGACCTGAGGCAGTTAAACCAACAAGATGGCTGTATCTATAGTTTAGTTTTAAAATTATGATGGATGATAAGCTTTTTTCCCCTACTCTCTTTGGTGCAAAAAAGAACTTGTTTGTATGAGTCCTTAGTTATAATAGAGAACAGATTACAAAACAAAGTCATAAAGATACTCCAGGGAAAGTTTCTGAGTCACATCTGTGATGTGCAATTTTCAGAATGTACTTGAAATGAAGTTAGAATATATTTTCTTTTTTAAAAATTATTTTTATAACATATTTCCCCATAAGTTTTCCAAAGTTATGTGATTCAAATTGTTTCTCTTCCCTCTTCCTTCCCTATTCCCAGAGCTGGCCAGCAATTTAATCTGGGTTATACATGTATCAGAATGCAAAATGTATTTCCATAGTATTCATTTTAATGTGAACAATTCTATAAAACCAAAATCCCAAAATATATCCAAATAAACAAGTGATAATCTTATGCTTTCATCTGCATTCCTACTCTTTTTTTGCCCTTTCCTTCTCTGGAGGTGAACAGCATAGAATATTCTTTTTTAACAGTTAATAGACATTATACTAAATCAATAAAATGAATCATTTTATCATCATCCAAAAGCTCTGGACAACTTTTCTTTAGACTCTACCTTTATAAAGACACATGATATCAATAGAAAGTGTACCCAAACTGTCTGCTTCTTTAACTCAGTAACTCATATGCCAGAAATGATTTTATCCCAACATTTAAAAATTTTGTAGAAAAGAACCTTTGAGACTTCCGGGTTAAGATGGCGGCAGAGTAAGAAGCAGCTCTAAACCTCTCCTGACCAAAACCACAAAACTCCTCAAGGGGACATAAAAACAAGTCCAGACGAACGGAGGAACCCCACAACAGGGCACAGCGTGGAAGGTACGTGGAATCGAGACATTTCCAAGCTAAAAAGGGCTCTCACTCAAGCGCGAGCTGAGCAACCGCCCCACCCCCACCCCCTCCACACTCACCTATAGCTCTGAACCCAGCTAAAAAGAAATAGAGCAAGTTTGGGGCACCCATCGAGTCATCAGCAGCTCCGGGACCTGTTCCTGAGAGCAGCAAGACTTAGGACCCCATTAAGTCAAGAACGCACGCGAAATCTGAGCGCGCGCGCGGGAGCGGACGCTGGGAGCGGAGCGCTGGCTGAGCAGAGGCGTGGGTGCCGGCTGAACAGAGGCTTGGGTGCAGGCTGAGCAGAGGCGTGGGTGCCGGCTGAGCAGAGGCTTGGGTGGAGGCAAACACAACCAGGAACTAAAGCCTAAGTGGGGAACCAATGCAGACGGGTATACGACTGTGGAAGTAGCTCCCTGAGACTTGTAAAGAAACCTCCTGCAGAGGTTCAAGCAAGGGAATCCACCAGGGGGCTTGACCTTGGAAAAAACTAGAACTCAGTCCTCAGGAGCCAATAGATCTCAGACAGACACTGAGAGCGAGGATAAACCTGAGAAGCTGCTGGGCTAATGATGGCTAACCAGTTACAGGAAATTCAGAAGAGAAAGAATAATAACAAAAAAAAGAAGTCTTTAACACTCGACAGCTTCTACACAGAGAAAATCCAGACAACCGAGCAAACAGAGGAGGAGAACAAACAACCATCCAGACCCTCCCCAAATAAGGAAAA
>NW_025379272.1:0-12015 GCF_016433145.1 Gracilinanus agilis
AGAAAGAAAGAAAGAAAGAAAGAAAGAAAGAAAGAAAGAAAGAAAGAAAGAAAGAAAGAAAAAAAGAAAGAAAGAAAGAAAGAAAGAAAGAAAGACAAAGAAAGAAAGACAAAGAAAGAAAGACAAAGAAAGAAATACTGGGTAGTTGTAACCTTGAATTAAAATATAGGATACAGTGACTTTCAACTACTATATACATGAGATCATCTTATAACCAATTTCTTTGGAAACTTCAGGAGCATCCCTAGGACTAAGGGCAGGTAGACAACCTGGAACATATTCCAGGGGATGCAATGAGAAACACTTTTTATGAAGCCCCATTCTTTCAAAAAAATTTATTTATTTAGACCCTTACCTTCTGTCTTAGGTATTGGTCCCAGGGCAGAAGAGTGGTCAGAACTAGGTAATTGGAGTTAAGTGACTTGCTCAAGGTCACATAGCTAGGAAGTACCTGAGTTCAAATTTGAACTCAGGACCTCCCATCCGTAGGCCTGCCTTGCTGCCCCTAAGCCACATATTTTTCATGCTAGAAAATTAAACTCTCCATGGCGGGTTTAAATAGTTGTGGCACAATGGACTGAATACTAACCATGGAGTTAAAGGAACTAGTTTCAAATTTTACCCTGGATATTCATTACTAGAGTCTAGACAAGTCATTTCTCCTTGGGCCTCAGTTTCTTCACCTGTAAAATGAGGAGGTTGAACTAGATGGCCTCTGAGGTCCTCTCCAGCTCTAAATCTATGACCTTACAATCCCAAGATCCAAGCAATAACAGTTGACAAACATTAAGACAAATATTTTATCTTGTGATCCTTTAGGTTATATGTGCTATAGAGATATTTAAAACCCTTATAACAGCCCAGTACTACAATTTTCAAAAGCAATACCAGGCTCACAGTTTAAATTTTGTTCAAAATATACAGTTACTTTGTCCCTACACAGTTCAGGAGCAAAATTTTATTTCATAAGTGTTCTCAGATGAATCTTTCCCCTAACATTATTATATTCAATTATAATATCAATGTTACAATGTAGCATGGAGTAAAGGGAATTTATTTAAGTGTACTTCTTGATACTAGTTTTCTAATTTATATCCCTTTTGTACTTTTTTTTCTGTTTGGCCAGTTTGGGGAAAATTTACTTCTTTTTTTCCTATCAAATGCTTATCAATTTTGCCTGACCTTTAACTTGAGTTCCCTACACTGTGTGAAAAGCAATGACATCCTAAAGCTATGACGATACAAATATTTTAAGTCCTTGTCTTCAAGAAGTTTATAATTTCATGAAGGAGAAACATATAGTATGTACACAAGTATCTTGATTATATAAGGACAACAAATTGATGAATATCTAAACAGGTTGTGGTATATGAATATAATAGAATATCACTAAGTTGTAACCATGACTACAGTCATGGGGAAGACATTTATGAAATGTTGCAAAGGGAAAACAATATACTCAGTGACTACAACAATATAAATGGAAAGAATAACAAAACAATTTAACTGGAATTAGTGGAAATATGATTCCCAAGCTTCTCCCAAAGAGAGGATACAAGCAATCGCCTCCTTTATTTTATTATTGTTGCTGCATAATTTGTTCTGGTTCTGCCTATTTCACTCTTCACCATTTCATACAAGTCTTTCCAGTTTTTGTGGGTACCGTTAATTTAAAATTTTAATTTAGATGATTGTTACATTAAAAGACCTACTTCTTCCCACTCTTCCTCCCCATCACTTGACGAAAAAAGAGACACATATTTATAAAGTATGTCTTATTTCTGTTTATCAGTTTATCAATTCTTTTTCTGGAGTGAACATACATAAGCCATTCTTCAAACAATCTTTCTCTTGCTGTATATAATGTTCTCTTGGTTCTTCTTGTTTTATGCTTCCTAATTGTATATAGGTCTTTCCATGTTTGTTTTATTTCAAAATTAACTTGATAATCATTTCTTATGGAGCAGGATCCAACCATTTTAGAGAGCAATCTGGAATATAGCACAATAGTATTTCATTACATTTTTATACCATAATTCAGCCATTCTCTAATCAATGGGCATCCCCTCAGGTTCCATTTCTTTACCACAACAAAAAGAGTTATACATACTTTTGTACATCCTTAGAGTTTGTTTCCCTCCTTTGACTAATTCAAATGAGAGTAAGGTTTAAATGTTTGTCACTTCCCACTCCTTCCTTGTTTGTATAGACTTTCTCTTGTATATTCTAATTATATAAGAGCATTTTCCCCATCCTTCCTTTCATCACTCCAGTGTATTCCTGTTCCCCTCCCTTTCCATACTTCCTTTAAGATCATGAAGACATTACAAAACCACTAAAGGCTTTCTGGCTAGAAACTCTGTCTCTGACCTGTAATGATAATAAGGTTCTAGGTGGACACATATGTTGATTAAACACATTTAACTCTTTCCATGTGTCTGTGGGTTGGGATCTTCACCCTCCATTTAGGAAATGAGGATATCATTGAATAATAACTGCATGTGTACTTCTGCACGTGTGGGTGTGATATTGCCCGAATCATCCCACGCCAGGAGAGGCAATTGCCAAATTGAAAACTTGGTTTAACAACAAAACAAGAGCATGTAGTCTATCAAAGAAGTGTCAAGGATGCTGGTATGACAGCTGCCCATCTTCTTAAGAAATTTCAACTTTGGTTCCTGATCTTATTTTTAAAAAGAAGAAAAATTCTTAGTGTTTTTGTGTTAGAATCACAGAATTATGTAAATTTAAATTTGAAAGGGACCTCCAATGACTGACTAATTTACAGCTAAGGAAGCTAACATCTAAAGAAGTGGCTTGCCAAAGGTCACCCAACTAGTAGTAGAATTAGAAGGGTTGAACATACTGTAGTGGAAAAAAAAATTGGACTGGGATATTCAGAAGGCACCAACTCTGGTTCTTATTTAAAGCAAATCTAATCTCTCATTGTCTTAGTTAAAAGTGTTGAAATGTAGAGTCCTTTTCAACTCTAAATCTATACTTTTATTTTATTTACCTGTGAACCACAAATTTCTCATCCAAAAGATAATATAGATAACATGTAGCACTACTTATTTATAGCATAATTTTTAAAAATTATTTTTAAAAAATTTGTCTCTGATTTTACTGGATTAGGGAAGTCCCAGCAAAGAATTTCCCTACCAATTCAAATGGAACTCCTGTTTAACAACTGAATATTTATAGGTTCATGGGCCAAAGAGAAGTTAAATAACATGCCTGTGTTCACAGAGTAGACTTTTTTTTTTTTTAAATACTGGTGAGAATCATTCCTAGGCCTTCTAACTCGCTAGGGTAGCACTTTTTCTACTTTCACTGGGCTGAGAGTTAAATGTGAAATGTGATATTATGTTTAGGAACCTGGCAGGGAGGAGAGAGAAGAGATATGCTATATAGATTGAAATGCTTAACTTTATTATTATTACTAGTAGAACTGCTACCCTTTATATGTATCTCTGGTCTTCTGAGTCCATTGCTTTTTGCCACACATGGTATTGTACTTACTACTAGGATCTCATTGTCATCACAAAGCTAAGCTCTGCCAGCTTTGTATTCATTTGAACTTTTCAGGAACACAGGATATATATTGTGTTTGTCAGAGAACTATTTAAGCATTTTGTGTTTAATGAGAAAGAAAGGCTGGGCGGACACAGTCATTCCTGATGACGATTTGTATTTCCCTTTTTGTATTTCCCAACATGCTGTTGAATTTTTACTTTCTGTTCTCAGAATGGAAAGCCCCATGTACTCAAACAAATCATTATTAGCGTGCAATTCATTTCAGCTCCTACAATGTGGAGGGCACTGTGCTAGGTACTGGACAGTACAAAGATGAAACATTCCTTGTCCTCAGAGAGCTTCTGTACTACTAGTGGTAGAGCTCAAGAATCACATTTTTCTAGGAAGAACTGACCATTTGATCAATGGTATATATTAGTCACTATGAATCTAACTCCCAATACCAACAGTAAAATAAATTAAAAATTCTATTTGAATGTGAAATGTTATTATCAGGGCTTATTTGTTGTTGTTGTTCAATTGTTTTAAGTTGTGTTCAACCCTTCAGGACCTCATTTGGAGTTTTCTTGGCAAAAATACAGGAACCTCATGTACATGTACCTCATGTGCACATTCTCTCTCCCAGTAAGATTGTGAGCTCCTTGAGGGCCAAGACTACCTTTTGCCTTTCTTTGTATTTCTAGTGCTTAATATAGTTCCTGGTACATAATAGACTCTTAATAAATTCTACTTGACTGATTGGTTTTATGAAATATATTTATTATTTAAGAATAATTGGGGAAAATACTTTTTAGTGAATTAGTTAATTAAAGCAGTGTTCCCCAACAATAGTTTAAAAATTGTGCAATGAAACTTTTATTACTAAAATTCTTAACTTTTCAAAACCTGTCAACTTAAAAAAACCCAGTCTGATAATTTCTTCTTCCATTATCCGGCTTTTCCTATTTCGAATTCCCTTTTTTCCCCTCACAACTCTTGATTTATCTCCTAAGCCACAGAAGACATACATAGCACTCAGGGTAGCAGAGGTAGAATAGCCTGGCATTGGAAATTGGAGATTTTAACAGCCTGAAGTTAGATATGGACTTGAAAATACTGAATTCTAGGAATTTTTAAAACTACCATTTTATGTCAAGTATATTTAGTGACTTAATCTGCTCTAACAAAATGTTACCTACTAGCTAATTGTGTGGACCAGAGGTTCATAACTTGAGGTCACTGATCTTGTATTTTTTTAAAACTCTTAACATCTATCTTAGTGTCATTTTTAAGGCAGAAAGAATGGTAGTCAAGCCTAGGTAGTCAAGGTTAAGACTTGTCCAGGATCACACAGCTAGGGAGTAGTTGAGGCTAGATTTGAACCCAGGACCTCCCTATTTCTGACCTGGTGCCCTAATCACTGTGCTACCTTGCTATCTCTTGATCTTGTGTTAAAAAAAATTTTTATAACTGTCTCAGTAAAATTGGCTTCATTTTATGTATTGAAAAACATTTTTCTGAAAAAGAGTCCCACCTTTGGCTGCAATGGACCAATTTCAAGGCTATTTCTGAAGTCTTTTAAGACTTTCTTTTAAAAATCGATTTAAACCTCTTTGTATTTTGTTTACATTAGTATTTTTAACTAAAACTTTTATTTTCTAAATAAATTTTTATTGCCATATTCATATAAAAATTTTTCCAGCTAAAAAAATATACCTTTTTATCTTCCTATTATTTCTTATCCCTTAAATGAAAAAGTAAAACAAAAATCCCTCACAAACATTATGTAGTAAAGCAAAATAAATTTCCACACTTGCCATGTAAAAAAAAAAAAAAGCCTTATTTTACCTAGGAGTTTTTTTTTTTTTTTTTTTTTTTTTTTTATACCTCTCTACCAGGAGTCATGTTTCATCATTAGACCTCTGGTACTGTGGTTGCCAATTATACAGATTGGAGTTCCCAAGTCTTTTAGAAGTTATTTGTCTCTACCATATTGTTATCACATAAATTGTTCTCTTGGTCTTACACATTTCATTCTTTATTAGTTCATTTATGAATTATTATTATATTCCCAGGTTTCTCTAAAACCATCCCCTTCATCATTTCCTACAACACAATAGTATTTAATCACATTTAGAGCCCATAGCTCATTTAGCCATTCCCTAGTTGACGGTACTTTCTCAGTTTCTAATTCTTTGCTACTGCAAAAAGAGCTACCATAAATATTTTTGTACATCTGTAGAGTTTGTTTTGCTTAGGACTAATTACTCCCTTAATTTATCAAACGCCTCCTAATTCTTCCTTTCCCCACTTCCCTCTTGTTTCCTTGTTTTGTAAAATGTATATCAGTAACCTGGGGTGTGTGTGTGTGTGTGTGTGTGTGTGTGTGTGTGTGTGTGTGTGTGTCTCCATTAGTGTTCATGTTTTTCTTCTTTGGCCAGTTTAGATGAGAGTGAGAATCAAATGATATCTATTCCTTCCAAAGTATTTTGAGTTTGTTTTAATATTTCTGGTTGCCACATGGGATCATTGATTTCTATTTGGTCCATTCTAATTTTTTTTTTAAACCCTTAACTTTGGTGTATTGTCTCATAGATGGAAGAGTGGTAAGGGTGGGCAATGGGGGTCAAGTGACTTGCCCAGGGTCACACAGCTGGGAAGTGGCTGAGGCTGGGTTTGAACCTAGGACCTCCTGTCTCTAGACCTGACTCTCACTCCACTGAGCTACCCAGCTGCCCCTTCCATTCTAATTTTCACAGAGTTTTTTGCTCTGCAAGATTGCTGGGTGAGGATGAACTTTAGAGAACTCCTTTCTGATCATCTACCATTTAAGGAGGGCTATCAGGGAATTTGCCTTATTATTTCCCACCACCTGTGAAATTCATAATTCTGCAAAGTGAAATCAGTTCTGAAACTCTGCCTTTTCAAATCACTTCTGACATTGATTTCAACGCAACTTTGGCCCTCCTTCCCTCACTTTCAGCTTAATTTTATGTGTATTCTTCTTTCGTTAGAATGTGAGCTACTTGAGGTCAGGAACTACATTATGCTTTTCTTTTTATCTCTAATCCTTATCTGAATGCCTGGCACATGGTAGGTGCTTAATAAATATTTATTGACTGACACTAATTTTGTACATTTTGTCTCAAATAAATTCCTTTTCCTATTCTTTATTCTATATACTCATTTCTTTTCTAGATTCTTCCTTTAGTGCTTTTATTTGATTTAAACAAAGAAACTTATTCTTTTCTAATAAGTCTAGTCAAATTTATGTCCAAGTTGTGTTTTCCTTTAAGGTTATACTTGTAAATGTTTTAGAGTTACTTTCTTTTCTTTTTTTGGTTTGTGTCTTAAGCTTCCCTGTCATCATAACTTTTTATGGTAGGATTTTTGTTGTTGATTGTTTTGCTACCTTCTTAGGGGTCTTGAGTATTTTGTTATTCGTGGATTTTAAGGACAGCTCAGCCTGAGGACCTGCAAGTCTTTCAGTACTTACAAAATGGTCTGATCCAGGGTACTTCTGATTGCTGCCCTCCATTCTTGGAGCTTTGCTCATTCTTGATCTGCTTTTGGTTCTGAGCAACTGGCTTTGTTTGGAGTTTCAGTAGACTGCTGCTGGACTTGGACATTATATGCAAAGTGGAAAGCTTTGTTGGATCATAGCATCAGAACTCCAGTATATAGGTTTACCATTGATCCGAGTTTCCTGCCTTGGTTACCTCTCTTCAGGCTTTAGATTGGGGTAGAATTTGAAATGCCAGGGGTTTTTTTTTTTCCCCACTCTTTGAGGTCAGATCCACAAAGCTGCTGCTTGTTTCTGAATTTTTTTTCTTGCTTAGTAGTTAGCCTAGGGGGAACTTGGGACTATTCCTTACCCCAGAATGCACTCTTAGGCACAAGTCCCCTTCTCAGTCCACCCTGGATCTGTGAACTGAGACTGGGAATGTGAGTAAAAAAAAAAAAGCCACCATTTAGCACCTGTTCCTACAGTTTGCCCAAGGTTCCCCTGATACCCTTCTATGGTTCTGGGACCTTGTCTTGTCCTTTTACACCTACTCAGTCTGCTTTGAATCCCTAGATACCTGAATGCTCTGTGAAGTCGGCTTTTGACTCTCCCTAATGTCTGCATGTCTCTCTGTCTCCCCATGTCCAACTGGGTTGGAAAAGTCACCCAATGGAACTTTTTCTTGGACTAGTTGATTAGATTTCAGTCTGATTTGTTTTTTTAGATCTTTCTGGAGGAGTTTTGTTAAGGAGACATTGCTGAACATACTCCTACTACCCCATTGCCTTCACTCTATCTCCCTACCAAGACTTTTAAACTAAAGCATTATTAGCATTTTTACAAATTTTGCAGTTTGGGAATCAAAAGTCTTTTATCTGTTTTATTTTACATGTGATATGAAAATGAAGTCGAGGTATCTTTATTGAGTTATTTTTTATGACTAAAAGATAATTGTAAAGCATTTATTAAGCACATATGTCATACCGTAAGCATTATGCTAAATGTTACTGATACATAAAAACAGAAGGAGAGACATTATTTCAGAGGGAAAGGTTCCAGGGTCCTTAGGGTCTAATAGTAAAGGAGAGCTTAATGCCTTTTCTTTTACTGTCATTTCCTGTGATAAAACTTTATCCATTTCTCATTTGACTGTACCAAGAACATTGGTCTTCCAAGAACAGATCTTCCATTGTTGGGACTGCTGAGGAGACAAGGGCTGCAGCAGAAGCAATTGCCAGGTCATATTCCCATTAGAGTTGGGTTCCATGATAATGGCTACAAAGACTGGGTTAGAAGCAGGGCCAGTGATCAAGTGAGGTACTAATGCCAGTGTTTGTGGACTCAGAGTCCTGAGGAATCTTTGGTGGGGTCTGAGAGGAGGTGGTAGTGCAGGTGGTAGCAGTGGTTTGAATTTTCTGTGATATCCCTCTTCTTTTATGGTGGCTTGCTGCTTCAGTTTGTCTTCCCTCTATGTAGCAGGAATGGTAGGGATGACTGGCTTCTTCTCCCCAATGGTTGCTTTCCTGCATGATGGCTGCAAAGGTCAGGGCTGGAAGTAGGGTTTGGAAGAAGAGTTTATTTACATTTCCAAATAAACCTATAAAGAGACTTTTACCTTATTGACATTTATTTATTACATAGACACTTACAGATATTTATTACCGACAAGAAAAGAAAGATAGAAGCTAAGTAGTTTAGTGGATTGAAAGCCAGCTGAGAGACCCTGGGCAAGTCACTTAACCCACATTGCCTAGCTTTTGCCACTCTTCTGCCTTGGAACCCATAGATTCTAAGATGGAAGGTAAGAGTTTAGAAAAAAGGAAAGAAAGAATAGATATATGCTCATTTATACATATACACACCCACACAATGAAAAATAGATTAAGGGTCAACCTTGGAGTCAGAATGACCTGCATTAGTCTCGTCTCTCATACATTTTAGCTATTTGACCATGTGCAAATCACTTGTAAACCCCACAAGGTAATTCCAAAAACCTGTAAATTGAGTGGTTTAACTGTTTTGGTAGAAGAAATTTCTATACTGAGAGTTCCCAACGTGAGGGAAATCACAGGATTTCCTCTCTCCTTTCTCCTCCCTTTGCATGTCTTCATTCCTTTCAGCCTGTTGACAATTTTTTTATTTTTCTTTTTTGAGTGGTTGCTCGCAAAAAAATGGCTAGTTATTTTGATCAATCCCTTAATGAATTAATGATAACCTCTATTAAGGAACCTTATAAACATGTATGCTCTTCCTGGAAATTCTCCATAGGAACAAAATCACAAATCCTGTCCAGAAAAAAGTGAGTATGGCATTGTTAAAGCATCATTCCAAAATGAATTTGCAAAAATAATTATTTCATACATTAAAGCTTAAATTTGAAGAAAGCAGCAACCAGCAACCTAAGCATAATGAGATGAAACATTAGGAGATCATCTTGTTTAACCTTTGTTTAACACTTCTAATTTTTACGACTACATATTTTCTGATGAGGATGATTAAACCTCATGACAGACATAAGGGAAACGAGTACAAGAAGGGTGTGTGGGTATGTGTCTCTGTGTGTAAGTCTCTGTGTAAGACTTGGAAAAGAGAAATAAGTTGAGCAGTCAAGTGATGGATAGTGGAGGAAATGAGGAAGCTTGTCATCATTTGCTCTGTTCTCAGATTCCTTTTCTTTTTTTTTTCTCTCTTCATATCTGAGCCTGCCTTCTCGACTCTATCATTACAGATGCTCTTTAATAAAGAACAAGAGAATGAGGTTCCTCTTAAATGGAGGAAAACACCATCCTGACCATATGGCACCTGAAACTCCCAGGATAATTTAGGGTTTTCTTAACCTTGTTGCATTCCAGGACACCAGAATGGGTGAGAATGTCTGGGTACACTGTGACAATTAAAATCCTTAAATTTCCTTTTCAGCTAAAAGAAACTGGCAGTAGTAACAACTAGCATTTTATATAGGGCTTGAAGGTTTGCAAAGTATATTATGAATAATATATCACTTTATTTTAGCTTCACCACAACCTTATGAGTAGTTTCTCTTATTATTCTTATTTTATAGATAAGGAAACTGAGGCAGATATACTTTTTTTTAATGATTTTCATAGGGACAAATGGCTATCAAGTGTCTTTTGTGACATAGCTGGCTTAGGTAACGGTTTTCAGTTTCCTGACTTTGACAAACACTGGTAGTAAATATGAGACTTTGAGAAATTACTTATGATGGGTAAAAGGCCAAAGATAAGATGTGTGGTGAATAAGTGATTTTTCAGATGCTGGGACCACTGACCTGTATTTTTATGTTTCATTTAGCGCATTACAAAGAGAAGCATACACAGACTCATTCTGCCTGATGTCATTAATGGGTTCCATGAAAACATGAAACCAATGGACCAGCCTGCAAGCCTTAGTGGATAGAGTTATGGACTTGGAATCAGAGGCTTGGATTCAAATCCACTTTCAGAAATCTGTAGCCTCTATTAAGTCATAGGTAAATCACTTAACCGTTCCGAGGCTTGGTTTCTTCATCCATAAAATGGGAAGAGTGATAACTACTAATTGCTTATCAAATTGTTAAAAAATACAAAGGAGATAATGTCATTAAAGCATTTGCAAAGCTACTGCAAGTATGATTCTATTGTTATAAAAACATATTAGGTGAGGAATGACAGAAGATAGATAAATTAGTTTCTTTAGTGTTGTAAATAGATATTTGGACAAATGCTGATAATAGTATTTCTTGACTTCAAAGTATAGTTCGATTTTAATTTATCAAGAGTATTATGAAGTTATTTTGTTTAGGGAACGATATAGTTAACAAGCATATGTCAAACTCTTTCATACAGGTAAGGGTAAAACCCAGTTCCTTCCTTTGAGTTTATAGCCCATGTCTACATTTTGTAGCATGGAATAATGAGAATGATTCAGGTGGGAAGCTGTGACTTTTCCATTTGGAGAGGCAGTTTATGGCTCATGATTCCCAAAGAGAACATGAAGAATACAGTTAAGGAAACTATCCTTTCATTGTGATTTGGATTTTGTCTTTTCCCAGTCCTCAAGGTTGGTTAGAGGATCATGAATTTCTAGAGTGTCTAATTGTTTGATCCCTGTTTTCTCTCTCACTTTCTCCCCTATTGCCCTTAAAAAGTGTTGACAGGTTTGAAATGGGAATTTGAAAAAGCTTCTGAAGACTTCTCTGAAGATCTACCCAAACACCTCAGTGGTTTGTGGGTCTTGGCCTGAAGGGTCATGGTTCCCTTTTGGCTTCTTTAAGAAACGATGCCAGATTGTTCACTGGCCCCTTTCCAAGTGTGTGAGCTTAGAAGGCTCTTCTTATAGTGGCTTTTCAGTTTACCAGGAACAATCTTTGGTAAACATGGCAGTTAGAAAAACCCAAATATTTATCTTGGCTGATGAATTTTCTCAAGTGTCTGGCTCTTCCCCTGGCAGTGAGCAAAATTTCAGCTATGGAGGAAGGCAATATATGTGGCTTTCTCACTTCAGGTCCTGGTTACTGCTCTCTAGTTTATAGTGTTAAAATGCATTTGGGAAGAAAATACATGCTTAAAATAATCTCTTTATGTTTTCAACCTTCTTTAAACGAAACTGAGTGTATCCATACCCCTTATTTCTAATTCCTTAGCTGTTTCCAGACAGACACGTTGGAGTAAGATAATTTTAGGGAAGCTTCCAAATATATAATATGGGGAAATTACACTCTCTGTAGCCCAGTATTCGGTTTAGAAACTATCTCGCTTTCAAAATAATTACCCCAGGCCTGTAATTTCACCCGATTTGCAACAGCTTTGAAACTATCTGGTGCCACTAAAATAACTTCTTAAATAATTCTGATTTAGTAAATTAAACAATCAAGCTTTAGAATGTTGCAACATGTTCTCATGCATGGAAATCCAGTCTAATTTAAAAGATGTATTTTATAATATTTGTTTTGATCCATCTTCTCTCCTCTCCTCTCCTCTCCTCTCCTCTCCTCT